>NC_055659.1:22713770-22938770 GCF_017976325.1 Chelmon rostratus | reverse complement strand
TTTTGTACAGTGCTGAAAAGAATAGAGACAAGTATTTTTGTTCCATGTACAGAGCCATGAATCGAAACCACATATTAATGGATAAAAGTCTATTGCTGCATGAACTTGTCAAAAGTGTAAATTGGATTTTCTTTTTCCTTCAATTGTCTATTTTCCATAATATTTATGGAACGTTTCTTTTTTAAATCGTATTGACCAGTTTTTGATTGATAGTCACGAGTCATCATAAGTGTTTTCTTTTTGTTACTTTTTTTTTGAGTGGAGATGCATTTGCCTGTCTTGAGAAGTTCATCAGTGTAATTTGATTTGCGCACCGATATGACATCATGTGAACTTGTATATTTTGGATCATTGTTTGTACTTTTTAGTTGGCACAACCTTTGACAGTCTTGCCAGTATTTCTTTTGTTTTCTGTCAGCAATGTAAAACTGCTTCATACGCTGTTGTTGTGGGTGTGCAAGTCTCACTGTCTTTATTTTGGGGGTTTGGCTTTCTGCTGCTTCTGTGTCCACATGTTCAGGTGTGTGTGGGTTAGTGTGTCTGGGTGTGTGTTTCGCTCGGTTCCAGGGCTTTTCTCTGTAACTGATGGTTTCCACTGAAGGGGTTTGGGCAATTTCCTGGACTGTTTCTTTCTTCTGAATGACTCAATGATCAAATAAACACATTTTTTTCATTGAAAATCAACACAATAATTCTCCTTTTCTTCCTTCAAGTTCCAAAGCGATCTAAACCCTGTGCTCTTCTCTTTTTTTCTGTTTTTTTTTCTTGTATCTTCCTGTATTGCGCTGGGCTCTTGTCTTCCTTCAGGGATGGTCGCTCCCCATCTCACTGCATGTATGAGAAATGACAAGATGGGGGAGGCCTCTGTCCTCCAAAATCAGACCACGGTTTGTAACTGTCCTCCCCTGTCTTCTGGCTCTCCCTCCCACCTCCTCTCTTTCTTTTTCTCTGTCTGTCTCTTTCTCCGTCCTGATCTGTGTGGTGTGGCCTCAACTCACCCATGCCCATGCTCTTCTCCATACATACAAATTCATTCGCCCAAAATGCATTGCCAGAACCGCCGCTGCCGTAGCCGCTGTTAATGGATACTTGATGCATTTGTCTGCACCAGCTGCATTTAACTGACAGAGCTAGTCTGTTCATGCCTGTTTAATCCAACAGAGAACATTGTCTTTGTTATTGCTAGTTTTCTGCTGTAGTTTGTATTCATTCCTTAAAATGTAGACCTGAAGACGTGTTCACAAGTAGAACAGCGTAGACCAACTGTACGGTTAAACTGCAAGAATCTGATAGAAAGCATTGTGGTGGCTCCTGGTGTAGATGGTCTAGTGAGACTAACTTGATAAAATTCCTCAAGTAACACTGTTAAAACTGATGTAAAACAGTGCAGATGATTCTTGTCTTAGTAGAATGCCGCCTAAATCTTACACACCGTACACAGCGATAGTTTGTGGATCCCATCTTGAGCAATTAATTTGCTTTAAACATTTACAAAGAGTTGTAAGGCATCAGGCAGTGCATGAAAGAGCATGGCTGATCAGTACAATCAAGCAGCATCAACATGCAGCACGTTGGCACTGACTCTAAGCAGCCTCCAGTCCAGCAGACCGACCAACCAAGTCCCAGTCTGCTTCAGAGAGGTGACCCCAGGTAGACCTGGGAACAGGTTTGTTGTGGGTAACAAGTCTCCTCAAGTAATGGCTGCCTTTGTGTCACTGCCTTTTAGTGTCATGTGTAAGCTACACTAATGTTTTACCATTGGCTGTTGCTGTGCCATCTAACAACTAGCCATCTTTGCTGGCATTAACATCAGAATGGCTTCCATTGAAAGTGTTCTCAGCTTCATGTCTGAGTGATTCAGCATGGTTCATGTGAAAGCAGACAGGAGCTTTTAGAGTCTGGATGCATGTTTGATCCCCCTTCCCTCGTCTGTATGTCACAATTTGTTTCAGACGGCAGCCCCAACGACAGCAGCGCAGCCAACCCAGCCTCAGGGTTACAAAACGCTGCGGAAGTGAGCACCATGCCCCCAACCAACGCGCCATTGGAGTCAAGCAACCCACCAGAACCCCACCAATCATCCCGGAGCAAGAAGGAGCCGAGCCGCCATTCTACTGGCACCGGCAAGCAACACCATTCCAAACACAACCACCGCTACCCCACAAAGAAAACCAGCACGGGAACACACACGGTGAAAAAGTCCATGGGGAAGCTGTTCAAGAGCAAGGATGACAAGGGAAGTGATGGCCACCGCCACCATTCCAGCGGACACCACCGGAGCCACCACCGCACGGCTGACAAGGGGCACAGCCGGTCACGCAGCACAGAAAACACCCTGAATGGCCGTCACGAGCAGCCCCGCCACGGACGCTCGCCTGAGAGACGCCACGGTCAGCACTCCTCCTCTCATCATCACCACCGCCAGCGCTCTCCTTACCGCTCGCCTCACCACCACAGGTCCCCCCAACGCTCTCGTCATCACTCCCCCACCAGACGCCACGCTCACTCCGCAGACCCCTACCGTCTGCACGCCTCCCCAGAGAGGCCGAGCCACGGCGTCGAGAGGCCCAACGGGGGCGAGGCCGTATTGAAGGAGCCGCCCAAGACACCTGAACCCAGCCTCCCTTTCGAGGACAGCATCCTCCGTGAGGCCCCGGCGATGGACCGCCTGAACAGGGAGGCCACGCTTCCACCGCTGCGCAGGGATGAGCGGCTGTATGGGGAGGACAGTCTGCTGATGAGAGCCTCCTCCATGGATAGAGCCTACAGGGGGGACAGCCTGTTGAGGGACGTGGCATCCCGCGGCCAGAGAGACACCTACAGGGACCTGACCTTGCCGAGAGTCCGCACCCCTGACTCAGATTCAGCCTACAAGAGGTACAGCTCGTTGCTGAGGGGTCGCTCACCTGAGAGGACGGAGAGGGACGGGCGCTACGCCAGCCGAGGTAGTTCCCCTGAGCCGCAGTACCGGACTCGCAGCCTGGGACGAGACATTTCCCCGGTGAGGAGCTTCAGGAGGGACGACTCTGAGGACGAAGAGGACGATGACAATTTTGTAGCGGCGAAGGTGAGAGAGTACTACAGCACGCTCAAGACCAACACCAGTCGTTCATCCCAGCCCACGCTCCCTGAGCCCAAGAAGACCTACAAGGAGAACCCCAAAGACCTGAGCATCTGATTGGACGGCTGTCAGCCAGTCACAGCCACTACCCACAAAACACCTCAAGTACTCACTCCCATTACCACCTACAGAATGCACCCAATTGTGAACACACACCAGAGAACACGCAACACACTCGTGCACACACACACACACACACACACACACATTATATAACAATGTTGAGTTACTAACAAGACAGTGATTCCAAAATGACTTTTGAAAGCTGTTTTTTTTCTTTCTTTTTTAACTGTATGTTTTTTTTCTCTTTATTTCCTTATTTTTGGTTCAGCATTCTGCATTTACAGTAACTCAGACTTTTCCAGAAAATGTAAAACCATAAAAAACAATGATGTGCCTAACAGTTCCATTAATGAGCGACATTTTCCTTTTGATTTGATACGTGTCGGGCATTTTTGTGCCGCACTGTCAGATGATGAAATGTATGTACTTTTCCACGAGGAGCCCATGGAAGTACCGCGCACCTGGATCACTGTAACCGGTGCTCACAATGATGCTGTGCATGTCTTTACCGGTTTCAATGTCTCTCTCTCTCTCTCTCTCTCTCTCTCTCTATCCGTCTCTCTCTCTCTCCTTTATGCTTTCTGTCTCTTTGTCTCTCTCTCACTCTCTCTCCCCAGTGCCACTGTTTTTTAGACATTTGACCAGACTATAGCACAAGCCTGCATTTGTTTGTATATTTTTGACAGTTTGCAGTATGTGTACATTCAGAGGTGATCATTTTAAATGAATGAAGGGAAAATTAAAAGTTAAACTATGATGATGATGACGATGATGTTAAAATAAAATAATATATTCAACAAATGAAGAAGTGTGTGGTTGTTTTGCTTTGGTCTCTTTGGTTATCACAGCCGTTAGACTCATTTTGGGATTCTAGTCATTGTGGGTGTCGTCGTAAGGCAGCTGCTGGGTGGCAGGTAGAGCGTCTGTAGAGTACTGAGCTCTCATCATTTGGGCAAACAAAAGAGTGAAGAGGCTGATATTGTTATCTCAAGCCTTCCAAGAGTGTGCGTGTGTGTGTGGAAATACAGTCTTTGAAGAAAAGTAAAGCAAAGAGCTTCCATCCTTTCACAACATCAAAGCCTGGATAGAACAGTCTTAAAAAATGTTCCTCCACTCCTCCTCTCACTGCTTACTTTGATTTGGGCCTTTTAAATGCCCTATTTCTCCCGTTGTCCTCAACAGTCCTTCCCTTCCTCCTCCTCTTGTATCCACTCTCTTTGCTGAAAGACTTCATTTGAGAGAGAGCAGACGGCAGGGAAGCTGTGTCCCTATTTCAGGATAGTGACAGCGGTAGGTGGGCGATGGCACTGGGGAGGGCTGTGTTGTGGTTTGTGTTTTTGGGAGAAAGAAAAACAGCAGCATGGTGGTCACTCCTGGTGACCTGTGAATGCCAGCAGGGAGTTTCTGCTGCAGAAAGATGAAATATGTTATCTGGCAGCGCTTGGTGCTCATATCCAGAAAGATGAGGCATATTTGCATCTGCTGAATTCAAGATTCAAGACGAACGTGCATTTTTCCCTTTTTTCATAATATTTACATTCCCTGTTAAGACACTAGCATTTCAAAACTCAAGCGTGTATGTGCTTAAACATGCAGAGCACTGTGAAGATTTTCTGAGCTTGCATCACATGAGCTTTCTTCCAGTTGCTGCAGCACATGCCAAGGTACTTAATACCATATGTTCAAAAGTGTGCATTCAAGATTACCCCATGGACACAATCTGCAGCTCGCGAGAGGAAATGGGAGGCAGAGACGAAGCGTCGCGATCAAACGGTAGCATATCAGAGCTTTTTTTGGCCCAGTTTCTCTGCCATTCAAACAAGGCCGCAATGCATTTTCCTCCTTTTGATGCAATGATCTGAAAGTGTCTATACGCGGCTACACTTATGGTTGTTGCTGCCTGCGCGAGTTCAGACACATGCATTGCATCTCATTTTTAAGATACTGATTGCAAAATGCGAGGGAGGATTTTATTGTAAATGAATACCTACATATTTTCATTTTGTTTTTGTTCTCGTGCAAAAGTGAGGTGTTATAAGGAAGCGCTGCAGTCCACACACATACAGGAGAGGCTTGTATCCTGCAAACACTTGTCCTTTCTCTCTCCTCTCTCACAGTGAAGGGGAAGTAGCTCCTAAATAATGGATGTAATCCACTTTCCAGCACCGAAACACTCTCCTCCCCTCTCTTTAAATCTCTCCCTCTTTCTCAGGACATACTCCACTCCTTCTCATCATCAAATGCAGGAACAGAGCCCTGTGTTTTATTACTTGTGCGACCCCAGAAATGATTAACAACCCCTGTCTGGTGACAATTTATCATGTCAGTGCCAGGCGCGAGGAAGAGATGGTAATGAAATGTCCAATAACAGCGTGACTACAGCCCAGCATTCTCCCATCAGCTCGGCTCCAGGTGCTCTCGCTCTGACCTTGGAGACCCTCTGCTCCCCCGTTGCCATGGAAACACCGATGCAACGGGCTCCTTCCTCAAGCTGACTGGAGCAGACAAGAGTTGTAGACGCGTAAACAAGGCTGAGGGAGAAAAGTAAATGAAAAGAAAACAAGAGCGCAGGGTTATTTTTGGCTGTGTGCGCAGGGTTTCAAGATGCTTTCACTCAAGAGAGGGGGAAAGTTTCTAAATTTCGAAGTTACTTTCCTCACAGGAAGCTCAGCGTCCTACATAACAAGCCTGTTGTGGTTCCCACCGCTGTCATGTTATGGACAGCCACGCTGCTGTAATACTGTATCTGTCTCATGCTCAGCTGTGCATGGAAATCGACCTTCTCGGGGAGAGAGGTGCGGTGGAGGGATGCGTTGTCGCTGCTCAAACGGCATTTCATGCAGTGTGTGTTTTTCTTATCACGCTTCCAATAACAGTACTCAATAGGATATGGTGATTGTACATGTATTGCTTGAGGCTATTGTGGTGGATGGTTTTATTAAGTAGAAAAATGGCTGCAGCCTCTTGCAGTTGTCACACTAATCAATCAGCAGCTGTGAAGAAAGACACCGTGTCTCACAAGATTAAAGTCCGTCAGTTTTAATTAAATTGTGCCTTTTCTCCCTTTAGTTGGAGCCATCCAGATTTTTATTTTATCCTAGTGCTAACTTAATGGATATCTTTGGAAAGCCTTTTTTTAAAAAAAAATGTTTAATTTGCCTTAACAGCTGGTAATTTTGTGCTTGATTCAAATTTCATCAGATCAAACAGACATCTTACCTAAATTAACACTTGTGAGGGCACTTTTGTGCATTTATTTGATTTGAGTGTGTTCGAGTGTCGAAACACCTGATGGTGCATTCATTTTGAGGGCGTAAACCTTTTAAAAGTGACTTAGAAATAGAAAATGGCTCTGTGGGTGGAAATGTCAGGCTGTTGCTACACCACTTTCACTCAGACAGATATATCTTAACTAACAGACATTGATCCCCTGACCTTCAGACCGACTCTACCTCCACCGTTAGGTTGTAATTTTTAGTTTTGAATGAAATATCTTGATAGCTAGTGGATGGATTGTAGTAATAGATAAATATATAGATAAAGATAAAATTTATTTATTTAATTTTTTTTTTCCATTGAGCACATCATAAGATTTCTAGTACGTCCAGTACTCCGTTTATGAGCAAATATCTACAAAACTCCCATGAGCCTCAGCTGTAGCTACTTTTTGTCATGGGCTAATTAGAAAATGTTAGCATGCTAACATGCTACACTAAGATAGGAACATGTCTATACTTCTTTTGTGCACACATGATCGCGTTTACACCACTAACGTGACTGTGACTATGTTAGCACCCTGATGTTAGCGATTAGCTCAGAGCAGCTCTGTGCCCATGTGCAGCCTCACAGAGCGAGTCGTTACATTCACGCTGAATAAAAAGGACTACAGGTGATGAAACAGGAGAATTATGTAATCAGTTAACTGGACAATACTTTGCCAGCACCAAATGACAGATTTAGCACACAGCTGGTGGGACATTTAGCAGTTTAGGAGTCAGATGTCTGGTGGAGCTAAAAGAAAAGCGACTCGACTACCTGGCTTCCATTCATCAGGTGGCCAACTCCAAATAGATGCTAATGTTACTGAAGTCTGAGGGATATGTAAATAGACTCTTTGTCGCTAACATGTTGGTCATATCAGTGGTCCACAGCTTGTTCCCTTTTTTACAGCAGACATTCTGACTTGTCACGGCAGGAAAAGCACAGGTGTTACTAATAACATTAAGGATCGCTCTGTTACTTCAAGTGTCCAAATAGACCGTGGCAGTGAGCCAGCATGCACAACGCCGTGACCCTGAAACCTAATCATTCATTGTGTTATATGCACCTGTGCTTTTCCCACTTTGACGTCTTTTCATGCAGGTTTAAGGAGAGCAAGTGTATTCAGGTACGGGTGGGGGAACCACACAGTCTGCGATTGTACCAGCGGTCCTCTGTGGGATATTTTGGTTTATTTGAAAAGAAGTTGATCAATGGACTGTGCAGCAACGAGGCTTGGTGAGTTGTAAAACAAAATTTGACTTCAATGGGAAAAACTGGATATTTTATCTGAAGCATGCGTCAGAGGGAGAGTCACGATCAGTGTCCTGAGCGGCAGTTTAGGTTACCACGAGGTGACTATCACTGTGACCGCTGCTGCCGCTCCTTTAGAGCTGTCAAGATGCTGAACTTTTGCCGGCTCCCGGGGGTGCCATCCTGGCCCCCCTCCTCTGTTCAAATGTGTGCACGAAGCAAATCCCCCACTTGTGCTGCATGTGGTATACAGACTCAAGTGTTTTTCCTCTCATCAGGTCCCTGTCTCACCGCTAAATCCCTCATCCCGTTTCATGCATGCGGTGCTCCTGATCAAAGGCAAATTACAGTCCACCTCATGGTAAGAATAATGCAGTTTAAGGAGTGACTCATCCACTCTTAGGGAAGAAAAGGCACTCTGGAGGCTGCCTCGGCCTGAACCGATGAAATAGTTATACTGTCATAAGAAATGCATGCAGAAATGTCGGCTTTGCCTGTTGCAGTGTTGAATGATTCATCTCAAACTTTGTGTGAGGCCGCTCGGTCATGGTTATTCCAAGATGAAGACCAGACCTTCTGATCAGAGTTTTTATTCAAATCTTTCTTTGGAATATGTCATGAATTGTGGCCAACAAAATGAAAAACCTTCACTTTTTGAAGCTGGAGTTAGCAACTGAAGGTATTGCTTTTTATAACTTAACCTTTTATAAGCTGGTGTTGTGAGTCAGTTTGTTGTGAGGGATGAGCTGGAGGACACAGGACTCCTTCGTGCAGATGTAGATCAGAGGGTTGTAGAGGAGGGAGGCGAGGCAAAGCCATGAAGAAGCCGCGGTGCAGATGTACCTTCCTACGGGTGATCTCGGGAGACTGTCCTCGCAATCCTTCAAGGACCATGAAGAGACAATGGCCAAGTCCAGCTGAATGTATTTGTTCAGAGCTTTTTGTGCTTAACAGTGACGCACAGAGTGAAGAACTTTAACTCGGAAACCAACCACAATAAGGAAGAACGCGTACGCAGCCAATACAGAAAAAGTCTGACCACACTGGATTGGTGTCAATGACTGAATCACTAGCATTTAGCATTGGAGCTCCTCTCAGCTCAGCCAGAATGCAAAGTACTTACTTCCTCATTAAAAGCTCATTAAAAGACCATGAAAGCCACACGAACAATCATAATCTGATAACTCTGATGTTGGTAATAGGCCGCTGAGCCGTTAACCTCATTTATAGTGCTTGCTCTGACTAATTTTGTACTGAACTGAGTGCTTGCAACAGACTGAACATGCAACTGAACTGAAGGCAGTCAGAGTCAGCGTCACACCTACATTCATGACGCTCTACGTGAATTAGTGATTTAAACTGATTGATTAAACAGGGATCAGCTTGTCTAGCTTTAAGAGTTTCTGCAGGTTGTGGTGCATTGTGTTTTAGAGCCAGTTTCCCAATCTCAGTACAGCTGCCCTTCTGTTATACTGTAAAATATTGCATGAGACTACTACATGCCCTGTCCTGTCAGCGGGAAAATGAAATGAGGATATAGAAATAATCCGTCACCTCCATCGAGTAGCCCTCCTGTTCCATCCAGTGGGCTCCGGCCGCGCCCCATTACTTCCTATGTAATCAAAAGCATAGTCAGAATGACTGTAATGTGTCTGTCATGGCTGTGTTTCCACACTGTGTCAGTGTTGTCATCAAACTCAAAGCGGAAATCAGTCATGTGTTCGGCGCGGGTCTACAGGCAAACACGCTTCAAAGCTCTGCCTCCCTTTCAGCATCATTTCTTTTTTTAGATGTGACAATGTCAGGTTAAATATTGATGCTCTGAAGTTGCCTCAAAGGGGTCGTGGAGGGAAGAGGCAGAGAGTTACTTTGGCAACATGCAAAAGGAGTAGTGAGATTTTTCTTTAAGTGGGTGGTGAATTTGGAAAAGACAACAAGGACATCAGATAATCTATTCTTTCTTTGCAACACACTCTCACATAAAGTATCGCCAAAATATGTGAAATATACCAACAAGTAAAGAATCAAATAAGTTTTAGTTTTAGGCAAGTCTTCTTTTCTAATCTGATTTATTAGTTGTGAGTGTTATATAAATTCAGACACGCAGATGGACGTGGACCTTGGATAATATCAGTCGCACTTCAAACGATGTGGAGTGAATTCACAACTACCAATGTGCGAGCTTCTCCTTCTGAAAACCTTTTGTGTGAGGCTCTCTCAAGGCTAAATTATTTTATTCAAGCGCTGATCCACACACCTGCACTGCATTAGAAGACAGACAAAACCAAATGGGGATCAGACACATTTTGTGAGAATCAATATCACTGTGTCTATAAAGAAATACCTGCAGAACCTCCATACATACATGAGTGAGATCCTCCAGACGCATTTTTGAATGCACAGCCTGCTTCATAAATATTTATGCGATGCAATCGACATCCAAAATGATAATGTTCCAACTCCAAAAAAATCTAGGCGTTCTGGTCTGATGTGAATTCACAAACTGGACGTCTCCCTGCACATTTAAAGTATCCGCATCATGATATTATGCATGAGTGTGTTCTGTAGCTGAGTAGGAAACCATTAACAGTAGGTATTTTCATTCTCACTGCTTATTATATAGCTGATGGAGATGTAAATCATGTGATGAAACGTGCTTTGATTGAAGTAGAGGAATGCTGATTGGTTAATCTTTTTGTTCTTCTCACACCTCTCGTGTGATCGGTTAAAATGTGGCAGGAGCGCTGTCTTTCGCGCGCAGGTGTTTTGGAAATGGTTGTAAAGCAGTGCTGCAGGCAGCCGCTGCAGGCGGCTCAGGGATACAACACAATATTTGCTCCACTGGTTCTGACCGGTTGGCCACTGGGTGAAGCCATCTCCTTGATTTACAGGCCTTTCAGTAAAAGGGCTCTTACTGACTCAACCAGTGTCTCTGTAATTGGCCCCTCAACTGAAACAGCTACTCTGATTGGCCAAAGAAGTAAAGAGAGTAGAAGCTCTGTAGTTTGACCTGGTGGACGCTGAGAACTCAGCTGGAGCAGGTTCATCATCATCCTGAGCGGATGAGTGCTGGCTCTCTTTGTCATTGATGAGAAGGCAGTAGAGGTTTGATCCTGAGCTCCCAGAATGCCTCAGTCACACCTCAAAGACAAGCGCAGACGACGACGAAACAGAAGACACCACAGAACAGCCTAATTTAATCTAACGTAATCTCTGCTTGGGTGTATCACATTAAACATTGCACTAAATCAGGTCATTCTGTTAACATTCAACTGGAGCCTCATAATTGACTGGAAAGACTGGAAACAAGTACGGTAACCCCAGCGTCTAGCATTGAAATGACTGGAATTAGGGCTGCACAGTGGCTCGATGGTTAGCTAGAAGATCCCCGGTTCGATCCCGCCTGGGATCTTTCTGTGTGGAGTTTGCATGTTCTCCCTGTGCAGCGTGGGTTTTCACCGGGTTCTCCGGCTTCCTCCCACAGTCCAAAAACATGCTGAGGTTAATTGATAATTCTAAATTGTCCGTATGTGTGAATGAGTGGTGTGCATGGTTGACTAATGTAAAATGTGTTGATAAAAATGTGTCTTTAATTAATAATAATAAACTTTATAGTTTGTATAACATCATGCAAGAAATCACATGCACCAAGTGCTTCACATAAAAAAGACAGAATTAATAGAAAAACAGAAAAAGTGTGTAAAAAAACCCCCACTTGATCATAGTAGTAAAAAGATGATACAATAAGGATGAAAATAGACTAAAGACAATGCATAACACAAGATAAAGATAACCAACTGAACAGAAGTCATAAAATAAAGGTAAAACCAGAATGCACTGTGTTCTTTAATGAGAAGTCATTATTAGGTAGTCTGAACTGATTAGCTGAATGAATTGCTTGTGTGTGGCCATTGTTTACAGTGAAAGGTTGCCATGGTTTCTTGAGACCATCAAATAGTAATATGCTTTACACTTCTTAATCATTTGCACACTGCAATGCGCTTCAGAGTAGGTATGCTACGTGTCACAAACATGAAGTGAGTTTTCTCGATCCGGCCTGCGAGGACCGTCGTATGATGCTTTCTGTGGCTCTGGAGGAGAAACAGTAACAACCCCTGTCATGTCATCAGGTTTATCTCAGCTCGGGCTTGGAGACATCAAATTAGCCCACACTTTAAAAAAGTGTGGAGTTCGAATGACATGGACGTTTACCAAGCAGGCTGACAAAAAATGCTACTGGCTGCATCACTGGAGATGTAGGATCCATGATGTTTGGAGTTTGACCTGCAAGGAGGGACTAAATGTCTGCTGCTGCATCAGTATTAAATATGTCTCTTGTCTCGTGTCATCCAGCTTTATGGAGGTGTTGGAGGTGCTGGAGTGCCCCTTTAACACAGAAAACCCAAGCACAACAACAGAGAGATCACATTTGAGCACATTCATGACTGAACTACAGGCCAAATGCTGAATTATATAAAATGCATTTGTAACGAGCTTGTTAGCAGCTGTTTCCTCTTGTTGGAAAGTAATGTCACTGTAGAAAAGAGTCTACATTTTGTCTAAACAATAACAGATAAATTGTGTTTGTGTGTGAGCAGCATGATAACAGTGCACGGCATTCAGGTGCCGAGTGTGTCCCACAGTGTCATCTTGTGGCCACTTGAAGCCATCACGCTCTCCCCCAGTCACCAGAGCACTTCCTGTGGTCGACAAACTGTCACCTCCAGAGCTGTAACTCACAGGCTCACCAGAGTGTGACTGCTCTACAAGGAGACCAATCTGCGTTTTCCGCCCCAACCCCCCCATTCGCCATTTTAAAACAGCGAGTCTCCTGCCAGGGTGTCACACATCCAACATCTGAGGCCAAGGACTCTGTCACAGAGAGACAGATTAATTTGTCACCATAGGAATTTGTGTGTGGACGTGTGCGTTTTGTGTGTATTTGTCATAGTCAGGGTCAGGGGGAGATGATGGTCTGAAGCTTCTTTGTTCGTGGTATTGATTCAGTCTAGCAGAGGGTGAGCTGATGTCACGCAGCAGCGAACTGGCTCAGGGTCAGTCATGTTGTGGTAAAACGCCCTCTACTGTTCCTCAGATGAAACAGGTTAAGAGGCTTGCACAATAAGGTTTTTTTAACAGATCTTTTCCTGGGGCTAGAAAGAGTATGATAAATACGTCTTTCCATACTTCTGACTTTTTCTCTCCTAGAGAGAAAAACTCAACACTTCGAAATACTGAATAAGCACTAAACTTATGAGAGATTTATCTGGCTGTACTGGAGATGAGTGGATAACTCTTATCGGTGGAGCTGAACACATTTAGTTTCCCTTTTTTGAAGGGAGCTCTGTGCACTCCTAAACACACATTCACTGGCCGCCAACGGTTTTGTCAGGCCCGTGACACTGACAGATGATTTAGTGAGTGATGTATAAAGTCTTAGAGCAAGGACGCAGGAGGGATTGGCGGCCCTGCGTGGGCTGATTCAGTGTTTACTACATACAAAAGAGTGACTCACACCCCTCCCTATACACTGCATGCCCGTCCGACAAACGCGCTCACACACAAACAGCACATGTTTTGCTTTCAAGCTGAGTTATTGCCTGACCGCTGCACGGTGCGTTTTCCATCGGCCCTTTATGCATCACTACATCAAAGTGCCAGCTCATCTATAGCCCGGTGCAGTTAAAGACAGGCTGCAGGGGCTGGACACAGGGACGTCAGCAAGAAGCAGCGCAGAAATATGCTGAGCCAACACAAGTTAAGTGTTTTCTCATGGCCCCTTTCACGATTCTTTCCCTCTCTTTAACAGCAGCTTCTCTGTAATAACCATAATGTAGGAACTGCACAAGCTATGGTTAACAACAAAGATTTGTGTTGGGTGACAGCTTCTGTTCCCAAAACCATAACGCAGTGAGGCTGTGTTGCTGTGTGCTCTCCACACAGAGTCAACAAAACATAAGGCCGCTGTTGAAATTAACTGACTTAATTCAGTCCCAAATGTGTGGCTTTGGCATATATAACAGAGCGGCGACATTATCTAATGTACACAAACTGAATCGCTCTTGCAGCGCAGGGTACACACACTTAGTCGATCTCCACCACCGGAGGAATTGCAAGGAGCTCCACGCAGCATGCTAATGAGGCTGCAGCCAGCCAAGAAAAACACAAATCAGATATACATCTGCGTTTTGACCTCGCCGCTGGCCTGTGGCAGAAAACAAAGTAGAAATAATGAAAGGTACATTTGGAATAAACATTTCCACAAACAATAGCTTTTTGTGTGGCCTGTTCGGCACGCCTGAGCTGCGGAGAACTAGTCTATAAGACTGCAGGGTGCTCAGACCTGTCGTGGCACCAGCCGGTCCTGAGACTCTCTGCACGCTCTCTGTTTTAGGGCTTCTTCTTTGTTGCAGTAGAACAAAGGCTGTTTGGCCTCTTGAACAAAGACAGGCACGCTTTGAGTTGACTGCGGTGGCTGCTGACTTCCTGCTGGTTGCAGTGAACTGGTTTGGAATAGCTGACCAGAGGAAACTGGCTACTTTGTAGTGGGCATGTAAAGGCGGTCATGACAGAAACCCATGCTTCATCCATACCGCCACGTAGATTGCTACAGCTGGAAAGGTCTTGTGATGCTGAAGTGATTTTCTACAGTAAGGTGGAAGCTGTGACCTCAGCCTGCAACCGTTAAATGTTTCAGATTTCATTTATATTTAGTGTATAATCTTCTACTTTTGTGTCACCTGTTTTGGTACTTATAGTCGAGAAGACCTGCACAACGGCTGCAAACCACAAGTTTATATATACCTGAGTTGATCGTTTGACCACTTGGGGGCAGTACACCAAGAAACACAACATTGACCTGTTCGCAAACACTTGCAGCTCACAGCAACATTGGCATTCATTCATTTTGTCATATTTCTGAACACATCATGAATGCAAGTCATTCTCTTTACCTTTAATCCCAGTTTTGTTCTCCATCAACTCTTTAGCTGCTAAATGCTCCACTATGTTCACTAGCAAGTTGCTGATGTTGTGCTCCTGTCGTTTGTTGCTGGCAGGCAGCATACAGCGGGTTTATATGATAGATTTTTCACTGATTAGAGTGTTGACAGTGAACCAAACCAGTAAAGTGGGTCATAAAACCAAAACAATGAGCTGAAATATGCTAACAGTCAGCAGAGATGAGGGGAAATACAGCGTTGGGTGATCACTTTTTCATGGTTTGTCACTACGAATGACATGGTCTTCATTACATCGAGTCATTTGATCTATTGTTGATATAAAAATGTGGGTTTGCACAGCTTTATATCTTTAAATAGATGGCATTTGAATCCTAAATCAGGTCAAAAATTCAATCAAACCACAGGAACAAGAAAAATGAGGGAACATCTTTTCGAGGAATTGTGTTCATGTCTCCATTCCAGAGTTCACAGTTCAGAGACTTGCAGAATCTACAGCAGGGAGCACTGAAGCTGCTCTGGAGTCTCTGGGTGAACAAATACTGGCCACTTACCGCCAACACACAGCTGTTTCCAGTAAATAAGCTCTGATAAACCCACTGTAGATTACCTCTCCAGCACCAAGTGGCAGACAGACAATGTTAGCGACTAGCTGGTGAGCAAATAAAGCATTTAGCAGCTTATAGAGCTAGTTTTATTTCTCAGAAGTTGGTGCAGACCCAAAAGCCTGAATCCATAAGATGACCAGAAACAGGATGCCAAAAATGAGTGCTAGTGTTGATCTGTGTCTCTCTCTGCTGCGAGTGTAAGCAGGCAAATATTTGCTACTGACACAGTAACATGATAACATATCAGATGTGCATGTGTGTCCATGTATTACTCATGTTGAGGGGACATAAATCTGTTTACACAGTTGCATTGATAGGACTCGCCTTCCTTGTGGGGAGTCCACACAATCAGTCCCCATAATGTAAATCATTAAATTTTAGGGCGTAGACTTCACTTAGGTTAAGGTTAATAATAATATTAATAATAATTATAATAATAATAGCAAACTTTATTTGTATAGCACCTTTCACACAGGAATTGCAGAAGTGCTTTACAAGAAAGAAATCACATGCAAGTGAGTGTTTTACATAGAAAAGACAGAATGGACATTAATAAAAAGATAAAAAAAAATAATGTAAAATAAAATGGAGAATAAAACCCACTTGATAATAATAATAAGGATGAGAATAAAATAAAGACAATGCATAAAACCAAAGAATAAAATATAGGTGAAAACAGATTACATAGAATGAATAGAATCAAGTAAATCCCAGTATAGGTAGTGTGTTCCAGAGCTTTGGGGCAGTTGTCTCTCCACTGTTGCTGGAAGGCACCAACAAACCAGCAGCAGACGGCCGCAGGGTAAGGGTTAGGTGTAGGCTTAGGTTAAGGTTAGGGTAAGGGTGGGGGTTAGGGTTAGGCAATTAATGCTTGTGGTTATGGTTAGGGCAAGTCGTCTATGTAATGTCCCCAAAAATGATGGAAACAAGTGTGTGAGTGTGTGAGTGTGAGTGATGTTCAGCTTGTTGCAGAGGTCTTCTCTCTAGTGGCCAAAAAAGATCAGTGCAGCTTTAAATAAAGGTGTTGTTTTAGGATCAGTGACAGGAATTACCCTTAACATTAACGCTCCTTCCAATAGCCTTTCAGCCACATGTGATGTGCGTATAATTACACACCTTCTTCTATGCCAAATACCAAAATAAATCATTTCACTTTTAATTTCCAGGAGCGTAGCAGGTTGAAGATAGTGAATAGATTAGGTTTAGAGGTAAGAGACTGCAGTTACGTGACACTCCTCATCGATCATCTTCCTCTCTTGTATCTCCAGCCACTGAGAACATCTTCAATCAGTGAGCTTTGTGAGACCAAACAGCATGGTTCATGAGGCTGCACCTCTCTCACCAGTGTCCTTGAATACGTGATGTGTGGTACCCCATTCTATAGATGTGATTACTATGAGCAACAATTTTAACACAGAGAGATGTGGATCAATAGCCAGTTCACCACTCGGTCTCTTTATTTCTCCCGTTGGATTAGAAAAGTGGAAACGTTATCAGCACTAAATAGACTGTCATAAGCCCACCGGCCCTGTAAAAACACAAGGCACCAGCCAGGAGAGTGGTGGGCAGGTCCACATGTACTGCTATGTTTAGCATCACTGTGGGCCTGTTTTATCACCTGAGACTCCAGCATCAGTCTCTCCGGTCTGCCTATTGCTAATCTTACACGGGAGACCCTTGTGGTGCTGTTGTAGAAGCACAGTAGTAAAACACACAGCAGAGACAGACACAACCATTGAGATGTAGAAAAAGTAAAGTCAGTGTTTTAGGCCCCTTTAGGGAAAGCATTGCCACCAAGTAAAACCTGCTTTTGAAGAAGGCTCAGTCTATTTCTGTACCAGCACGTTTATATAGTTGTCTCGACAGGAAGACTGACTTGTGTTAAAGGGGTGGAAGATAACTGGAAGAGGATGGGGTGAATAGCTTTGATCATAAATCGTGACTGATCGCTTCAGTTGGGAAATATTAGAAACTTCATGTACAAAGACAGGAAGAACAAACAGGAGTGTTTCCCGCGTCTGTTTACTGGTTTGCATCTTGAGCCAAAAGGTTTTGACTCATGCGATATTTTCTTGAGTAAGAAAACGCTCTAAGTGGTGACGTCCACCCGCACCGAGGCGTTAGCTGTGGGCGGGGGTCGATGTGTGTGGGGCGTTGAGCCAGGCCGACGGGCATGCTTGTGTGTGTGTGTGTGCGTGTGTGCGTGTGTGTGTGTGTGTGTGTGTGGACCTGTGTTCCTTCCATGAATTCTTCGCTGCTCTGTATTGCATCCTCTGCGGGTCAGTGTGAGTAAGCACGTGTGCGTGTCCAGGATCTGACGTCTTACAGCTGAGGGATGAATGAAGATTGTGAAAGGGTGTGTGTGAGCTACTCGGCACACACGCACCTACACCCCACCCTGTGCTCGACAATGCAGGGGGTGGTGGGCTGGTGATTAACAGGACAGGGCTGTGGCTGGACAGAATGTGGTCTGTCTCATACCTGGAGCCGCCGGATGGGTTGCGTAAAATGCCTGTGAGCGGGTACGTGGACTTCCCCATGAAGTCTGACTGGGATATACATCCTGGAAGGTCCCATGGAGCCACAAGACCGGCTTGGGGGGAGAACAAAGTAGGGCAGGGGGTAATACATAACTCTTGACTCCAGAAATAGAGTGCTACTGCGTGGTCTGACAAAGAACCTACCATGAATTATTTGGGTAAACTGAGGCCGTCGACATCTTCGTCATGTTCTCAAAAAGCTGAGCTGGCTGGGACTGAGACCAGGGCTGACCGGCAGTCTCAAGGAAGTGACAGCTCCCCGGGCAGCGTGACACAGTATGCAGCAAGAGTGGGTCACACAGCAGGACCAAGGACGCAAACCACGCCAGTTCTGTGGGAAAACGGCACTGAGCATGCTCCGTGACCCCTGCTGACCAGCGTCTCCACAGTCTGGTGGGGATTTCTCCAAGGAGGGACTCCAGAGGGACGCTCCACTGCTTCGCCTGCTGTGCAGAAAAAAAAATCTCTTTTGCTTTTCTCTCTTTTCTCATTTTCTCACACAGTATTTCCATGTGAAAGATGCAATACTTCCTCTTAAATAGTCTGTTTTGCTCACACTTCAAACAGATTCACGCACAGATCATTGTTGGCATCATTTTTTGGAATCACCTCACGCTGTGTTTATTCGTCAAAGCCTCTGTGTCCTTGTGCACCAGCGTTACAGACAGTTCTGTGCAAAGACGACAATAAACCTGCGGTGACACCTCCCAGACTCGCAGGGCTCACAGAGTGAATCCTCAGCTCTCACGGCAGGCGTGCAGCCCCGGCTTTTTCCCGCCCATACTTCACCCTGCTGACGTAACCGGCCTGCGAACGCTCTCCGGCACTCGACTGTTGTGACGTGTGCTGAATTCAGGAGTTTATGACTGTGCTCTGGTTATTGCCACTGTTCCCGAGTCTGACACAAGCACAGCATCAGAGTGATGTCACTGTATTTACCGTAGCTGTAATGTGATCACTGGAGCTGCTGTGCTGTGGGTTGTTTTAATAATATGTTCAGTCTAGGGTTTGACTCAGACCTTCAGTTTAAGGCAGTTCTCTTTAATTTTCTACGGAAATTTCATATAACAGCTGACTTTTTGTATTCAACATTAATAAATTTGTGGATTTTTGTTGGTTTTGTACATATATTTGATTGATTTTCAACATTCAATTCACCTACTCATCCCCTAAATACAAAAAGATCTGTTCATCAAATATGTTAGCAAATGGAGATCCCCATTCACTCATAGGATGACAGATTACTAAATTCATTTAGGTAACGAAGGGAAAAATTATGATAGATAATCAAATAATTATATCAATTACTCAAACAAAAGGGAGAGAAAAGGGGGGATGTTCACTCTTTATCAAAGGCTTCCTGTAGAGAGCCATGATAATGTAGAAAAGGCCTCCATATCTTAACAAAGTTTGAGAGGATCCCTTGAGTGTGTATTTAATTTTCTAGCTTGAAGAAATACACAGCATCCTTGACCCAGTGAGCAAAGGATGGAGGAGCACGTGGAGGAGAGCTGTGACCACATAGGCTTTATTTGTAACAGAGCACGGGATTGCTTTGATGTTACACCAAAGAGGGCACAGGGTCAAATTGGATTTCAAATATCTCACTGAAAGCTTTAAAAATACTTATCCAGAAGGTGGAGAGAGTCGGGCACAGCCAGAACATGTGTATTAAGTCCGCTGGCTGGCGTGACGACTCGGTGTTCGTATAAATCTTTGCCCATGAACGTGTGAAAAGTGTTGAAAGTGCAAAAGACATGTGACGGAAAGAAACTACACACACACACATCCTGGTACACACATTCATCTCGCCTTTGTGTATTCGGATAAGTCACCCATGCGCCCCTCTGGCTGACCCTCTGACTGACCTCTGTCTGGCAGTGATGATGTCAGACAAAGAGGTCATCAGGAGTTATCACAACCAGAGCAGTGTGGGCCTTGAGTGTTTGAAAGCTCCCAACACACTGACAGTAGTCAAATAAGCCACTCCATGCTAACTCAGCATCCTCCCACACACACACACACACAGGGTGAAGTCGTCCATGAGCACTAACAGAGCTCCAGATTTAACCCCAGATGTTTTGTGTGTGTGTGGTGAGTCTGTAAGCAACTTTCCTCTTTACGCTCTCAAGGTCTTTTTCATTTGACCTTTGACCTCAGCGATCTGGAACTCCAGCGAGAGGGCCGTCGACATGTAACTGCACTGTCTGTGGAGTTAATGATGTTTGCCAGGAGCCCGCAGTCACGTGTTACGGTAAACTCATAGAAAGCTAATGGGGGTGAGTGCAGGGTGGTTTGGGGTGGTTCAAGCTTCACTGGGCGTTGTTGAGAGGGGTCTCTGAAGTTTCAGGAACGTCACCGCTAAAACCAGGAGTCTGTGTTCACAGACCGTTTACAGTGACTCCCGCTTTTCATTTGGAAAGACGCTGAGGAAGAAACTCTTATTTAGAGCCTAGAAGAGCGGCAGCATATGTATGAGTAACGCAGTAAAAGCACAGCCTTGAGGAGCTTGTTGCTTAACAGCTGCACAGAAGCAGGACACATGCTGGTACTTTACTTATGCCCTCTTTAAGATGGTCTTGGTCTTCCACTAGAAACTTGGCGTTTCCCCATTAGGTGAAAAACATCAACCCTGATTGATTAGAATTGTCTTTAGTGGCTTTCAGATTAATTGGCTCAGTTATCGACTCCTCTCAATGCTGAAAAGGATTAGGCCCATATAGATACTGAGAATAAATGGATGAATATATGAATATATTTAGTAACGAATGAGTGGATTCATTTTTGTTGTCGTTGGCTCCTTTTATTAGAGGGGAGGGGCCATTAAGAAGAAGCTCTCTTTTTCATTTCTGTGTGCTGAATTAATAAATCATAATCAGAACAGTCGTAACTACAGCAGTGCTATGAGATGCAGTTTAAAGCTGAAAAAAAAAAAAATAGATTGAGGAGAGCTTGAGCCAGTGTTTTTCGTCCTGAGATATCTTCCACATGCATTGGACGATTGTGTTCTGATCACTAAACAGTTCAGTTGTCATCACGTAGCCTAAGTATGGAGCTTTGATGATGATGAAGTGGATTGAAAGCTCTGGAAAAGCTGCTAAGTGAACAGTTATTAGAGATAATTTTGTCAAACTAAAGGGCTCATAAGAGTCCTGACACCAAAACCATCTCTGTGGTGCTCCCTTTCAAATGCTTCCTGAAATTATAAACACAATTATCTAGTCATCCTCTTCGTAATCCCAACTTCACTTCTGAAAGCATTTTCAGTCTCCGCTATCAGAGCATGACTGTCAAACAGACTCTAATAGCTGCATAAAAGCCATCTTTACTCCATAGATCTCAGTCTGTATTATGAGAGGAGACGTCTCTGGCCATTAAAAATTGATTCTCTTCTCTGGAACTTTATTAAATTTCAGGAGTGTCCCAGCAGCAGTTCTTTTATATCAGCTTCATGGCAATCACCTATATGCCTGTAGGCATCAGAGTTACTGAAATACTGAGGTCATAAGTCCCAATTCCTCCAGAGAAGTTTTTTTTACAAGCCACCAATCAAAATCTCTAAAAGTTAATGTGTAACACAAGATTTCATCTTATTGAGCAGTTAAAATATATTTTCAATAATCTTTATGAGCTGGTGCCATGGTGTCACTTTGGTGGAGGAAACTGAACTCCTTTTATTTCAATTTAGTTTGTTTATGTAATTATTCAGTCTAAAACTCACTTTTAAAAATGCCAAAACCTCCTCTTAATGACAGGATGACCTCCACACATGTCCACGAATATAACCAAAGACATGACATCTGCGTCCTCGGTGGTTGCCACAGGCCTGTCAGTAGACATACTTCTCATATTGTGGTACAGGCACAACAAACAAACCCATTCACAGGAGGCACACAGCTTAACGCTGCATGAAAATGTCTCCACTCCTGCTCCATCTCATCATGTCTGTTCCCTCCACCCAATTGGCCATCGCCACTGGTTTGTTCCTTTTTCTTGTCTTTTCGTCTTCCACGAACCTGGCAGGAAAGGTAGGGCAGAGACGAGGAGAAAACCGGGGGAAACAGAGACCATCTCATCCTTTCCCTTTTATCCAGCTGTCAGGCTGTTAATTAAATGGGAGAGTGTTTTGATGAAGGCACATTCCCTGGATGTTCAAGCTATCAGTTTGGTACAGTGAGGCCAGGAGCACAAGCCGTAGGGGGTGAGTGGGAGGTTGTGTGTGTGTGTGTGTGTGTGTGCATGCAGGGGGATCTGAAGCCTTGTGAGACTGAAGACAGGGAGGTGGGAGGAGAAGGGAGATGCAGAGACGTGATCAGACTGAGAACTTCGGGTGAATTTGCAGTGAAGTTGCGGCAACGTTATTATTTTCTTTTCTTTCAATTTCCCTCTTTCTTCCTCCTCTCCCTTCGTCTCTGTGTGTTTGCTCTGTGTTAGTTGTGCCTTAATATTTCAGTGTTATGGGATCCAGGATGCTGCCTGACTACTTTTCTCCTCGCTAGCTGACTTTGAGGCGCACACACAGTTTGCTCTCATTTCTTCTGGCTCTCATAAAATGACACCTGCTCGTACGGCGCTGTGGTCTTTGCTCTCTTTCTCAGGCTCGCGTTGGGAGCACTGGGCTCTTTCAGCCATTACGTACGAGAGGGTATAATGAATGAAATACCGCGCTGAGAAGCTTTTTGAAGGTGTTTGAAGCACATCTGTCTATAAACCTTCAGTCTTTTCTGCAACAGGCTATGGTGCTGCTCGAAAGTTTGTGGTGTCAAGAAGGATGAAAGGCAATAAAATCAATATTCCCTGTCCCATTCACAGTTTATTTTACAAAAAAAGCTGCAAAAAGTTGGCTTTCTTGCCAATTTAGATAAGACGCTTAATCCCACTCTCACTCCATTAATCATGACGGTAAAGCCAGGAGCCAGTTAGCTTTGCTTAGCATAGTTGTGGTTTTATGGGGGTTATTTGTTGAACTTCTTGGCCATGTGATCTAACTTCCTGAGTCTTGTCTTCAGATTGAGACTCTGGCAGCAAGCTGAGACAATTTCGCTTTTATACGAATTAAACAAACAGGATGTAATGTCTTCCTTAATGAGCTTAACCTGAAAGCTGGATTTTGTTACTGCTAGACAGGTTCAGGCTAGCTGTTTCCTCTTGTTTCCAGTCTTTATGCTAAGCTAAGATAAATTAAGCTGCTGCTGGCTCCAGCTCCATATCTAATGGATAGAGTGGTATCGATCCTCTCATTGAACACTCAACAATAAAGCAAATAAACATATTTTCCAGCGTGCCTCTAAGTTATGGCTACAAAAACACTTTGTGCAAAGGTTGGCGTTCCTGTCTTATGCTGTAAGAAGCCATTCAACTCTAATTTTGAACAAAATTAATCAAACTTTTTCAGTGAAATGAAATTAGGAGATTTTGCACCAAGGAGAGAGCTGCTCCTTCAAAGTGCTTGTGATCAGTCTCTCTCTGTTGCTCCATCAGGCCCTAACCTGTGCAGACATCCCCTTCCTCAGATTCTGCCAACCACAGCCAGCAGCTCGCAGGCAGACCCTGAGAATCGCCAATTCGCCATTACAGGCCCTGTTTCTGGTTTCTCATCATCCAGTCTGCCTGGCTTCCTTATCAGCCTACAGAGCTTTTCATCTGCATCTCTGGTCCTCTGCCACGCCACCAGGTTCTCGTTTAGCCTCCCACCCTGGGAGCGGAGCTGTTTAGAGGAATTATCTTTCATCTTTGCGGGTGGACATTTGGATCTGGGAAGAAACAATGTCTGAGAGTGTAGGTTAGATGCACTTGTCAGTAGTGATTAGTTCGCGTGAGCATATATTGCAATATTTGGGCCTATAGGTTTGAGGTTTTCATTTGATTTTCTGAAAGAGTCCCCTCTAAATCCAGTTTGAAACCCTGCTTTCTCCATTATAGGATTAGCAGATTCCACATAACCTGATAAAACTTTCCACATCTTTGTGGTCGTACCCAGTGTGTTTGTGTTTGTGCAAAGGGTTTAGGTTAGCTTAACTGTTTTGCTCCCACTCCACTCTGGGCTTCAGAAGGATGTGTTTAGTGGTGAGATCCGGATTTAAGACAAGGCTAAGCTCAGGATTTCAACCCCGGTTTTGTGAAGTGAACATGTGGCACAGTTGTGCTGGCGCTGCAGCCCAGAGTGCACAGCCCATGCTTGGAACAGGCTGTCTTCAGTGCTTGGGCCTGGTGACTGGGACCTGCTGGTGGAGACAAAAAGCTTCAGCTCTGGCCCTCGTCTGCCCCCAGCTGAGGGACTCTGCGGGCACTAATTCTCCTCTGTCAACCCCTGTCAACCCCTGCTCATTACACCACTTCCTGGGAAACCTCTGGTGTATACCTCGGCACAAAAATGGGACAATACCTTTGTGGAATGCGAAATAACAACAATGCACTGTGGGAATATTGCACAGGGGCTGAGAAAGGAGGAGGACTGTTCATTAGAAATAAAAGCTTCGCAGCGCTTCCTGCCAGTGTTGAAATCCTGCGGTGATATTTTTCTTTGTAAGGAAAAGGGTCATGTTGTCCGGTGGGGTCAGTAGAGCCACTTTTTGAGCAAGGTTAGCTCTACATTTTTACTGTAAAGAATTATATCATTGTATGCACGCCATATGTGTTGCATTGCCGGTGCATTACGTGCTTTTTCATGTTTCTGTTCCTGATAAGACATCCTGACCTCGCCCCAGCCAGTCATCGACATGCACTATAAGTCTGAACTGTAACGAGGCAAATACTTTCACCAGCCACAAACTCTTTTCGTCACTTCTCTCCCTCTAATATAATCAGACCTGAGTGCTTCGTAAGCTGCCATGTGACACCTGTCATCATATACTTTCTCGTAGATTTAGAAGAGCAGGAAAGTGACTGTCTGTCACTTAATGATCCAAACGATTTCCCAATAGAGACCTTCTCCTCCTCTCCACTTTCCTCACCTAATAATCCACACTAGTCTCACACACTCAGCATAACAGGACGACGTTCGTGTCCAGCTTTGTCTGCATGTTCATCCGCATGTGTGTGTCCATGCTCTTGCTACAGAATGGACGTTGTGTGTCCCCGTCTGTGCCTGAGTTTGGAGGTCATGTTTGTGGCTTTACCACCCTGCTGTGTTTGCAGGACTCTGAAGCTGAGTCTGGGGAAAGAGAGATGATCTCTGATCTGACTCCTTGTTTCCCCTCCCTCTCTCCTTCTCTTAGCTCCTGCTCTATCACTCCCCACAAAATGCAGCTGGTCCGCGAGCTCACCCCTCCTTCAGCGGAGCTGTAAATAAACCTACTCTCTCCGCTCTCCCTCACATCTCCTTTCCCTTCTCTTATCAGTCCAACTCTTCCTCAAGGAACATGTCTTTCTCCCCTTGTTGCTGCTTTGTTTGACAAGTTGTCAACAGAGCTGGAGAATAAAGTTTTACACACTTTAGAAGTGGATACCACTGAGATGCACTGAGGTAACGATGTGAGGTGGGCGTCAGATCATTAATGCAACAATATTGGAGCTACATAATTAGGGCGTACAACGCAAATGTGAAATGTTGAAAACAGCACTTGTTTCAGAGATTCAGACATCCTCACCACTCTGAATAGATGCTTGCAGAAACATAGGTCCATAAAACTGCAGTCTTTGCCAGCACATCAAACTCTGACCAGTAAATCTCTGTATATCAACAACACTGAGCCCAGCTGTCTTACATGTATATGCGAGTATGTTGTTGTTGTGTCAGGAGGCTTCGCTATAGTTTGTATAAAGGTCAAAACACAGCAAAAATACCTTCCTTTTCCTCACAACGGGGCCAGTGTGCGGGCTCTCAATGGCCTCCACGGCTGACCTTGAACTTCAGTTTAGGAACATGCATGTTTCTCCACCTATGGTAGAGCCAGATTCTGCTGATGAAAACCTCTCTAACACAATGCAGCAGCCGCAAGCGAGGCCAGGAAGGAAGAATTAGTAACACATCCTCCACACGAAAGCCCCGGCCCAGGTCGTCCTATCGTTACACATAGCACATCCGTTTATTCAATTAAGCCTGGTTAATTTATCACCGCTGGCCTGAGAGCCTCATGGGCTTTTCCACACTCACTGCCTCGCTAATATTCAGGCATGTTTGTTCACATGGCCCACCAACAATGATGAATTCAGCAAACTTGATCCCTGATTCCTGCGTGGTCTTTTTGTCCTCATCGAGGATGTTCCCGCCGAGTGATTCGGACAGACAGAATGCATCCGTGGTTTGCGGCTGGCGGACCGCAGCTCTTCTGGCACAGTTTAAATCCTGTGTCACCTCTGCGCTCTCACAGAGAGAGGCACAACTGTGGTCATGCTTCCCCCGACATGAAAGGATCAGCTTAATTAAAACATCTTAATTAGAAAAGTAGATACAGCCGTCCTGAAGTGGGGGAACACGCCGGAGTTCAGCATAAACTCTTGTGCTGAACTCCAATCCCCTGAGGACAGCTGCTGGCTTCAAAAACTATCCACCAAGATAAAAAGGTTGGATTCCTGAGCCTGATTGATGCTTTGAAAAGTTTTTTGGTTCTATTTCTTTGTAAACCAGTCAACACTTCTATAACAAAGAGATTTTTAAAGATGTTGGCAATTAGCATTTTCTTTCTTGTGGTTTAGGTAATATTTGCAAACACGGAGGCTGAACAGTCCCTGGATCACATGTGTATTGATGCATTTGTGAAGGAAGCTGGACTGTGGGTTAAGAAATATCTGAAATTCAAAGACTGGCAGCTAATGACAGAATAGCAGCCCATTCTCATTTTGAGGTTGTAAACACATGGAGCTCTATGGAATGTCTTGCATATCACAAACAAACCATCTTGGGTTGCCAAAAAATGGAGCGAGGGATTGAGTCTAAGGCATGGACAGTTTGATTGGTACCAGGCGATAGCAAACAAGGCTTTCATGATGCCGCCGTGCCACTTCAACACTTGCTTTTCATCTTCCTGTCAGTGTGATTGGTTGAGTTGCAACCGAGCTCGTTCCATGCCTGCCTGTTTCGTAATTTCTGGTTTTCGTGTCCTGTTGTGGCTTAATGTCAAAAATGTACCCTCAAATTTAAGTATTGTAATGAATTGTTACCAGAGCAGCAAATTCACAATGTGCAAAACATTTTCAATTCCAACTAAAAACATCATAAAACTACACAATAAACAACAATACAACCCGTGGTTAACGTTGTGAAACAGATAGTTTGGTTTAGGCACGAAAACTACTACATTCGTTACTGACGTACACTAAGTTACTGATGTTACTTAACGAAAGAAATCTTCACTTTCGGTTCCATCCGGGAAACAAACCCCAGTCTCCCGGGTGAAAGTCCTGTGCTTGACCCATTCAACAACCCCAACCACATGCATACGTGGCCTTTACTCGCTCTTCATGCTACGTCATTCGACATGATGGTCTAGAGACGTCTATTGAACTATTTTGCATGGTGAAAAGTGACACTGAAGGGGTGTCCAGTGCCTTAAAAAGTGATGCCAAGAGGTCCACATGCAATAAGTTGAGAGTGAGAACAGGTAGTGAGTGATGTGTGATATTTCCAAGGCAGATCTCTTCAAACTGTGCGCAGGAGATAAATGAGGACAGATGGAGATAGGATGTGGTCTGATCATCCACCTGGCCATGAGGAGATTGACCAGACATATCAAATGGAAGGGAAACAGGAAAAGCAGAACCAGTGTATATCAAACAGCACTGGGCTATTTAGTCTATTCCATAACTTCCCAAGGACTTATTGATAACACTGAGCACTGCTGCAGAAACCACAGCATTACTGGCAGCAGAACTAGAAGTTAAAATTGTCGACACTGTGCGCTCGTGTACGGAGCCTGCAAGATCGTTTTCGTATACCCTTCTCCTTCAATCAATGACGTTCTTGTGTCTAGTTTATTTTTACGATAATTACAGTTTATTTTGGTGTAGTGGCTCAGTTCCAAGCAGGTTATCTGTCCAATCAGAAAACCGTGTCACATTCGAAAGGCCAAAACAAACTCCTCTGTCTTGACGGGGAGAGTAGATCCGAGGCAGAATACTGTTAGTGCAGCATTATCTGTACATTAGAAACTGAAACAGAAAGATGATGAGAAGAAACTGATTGCTCAACTTGAAGCAATAGGTACACATATTCAGGGGAGGGTGCGAACCCAATACAAGTAATGCACATGAGTACAAAGCAAGTACTGTTCATGCTCATTTTTTAAAAACTGTATTTCTGCTCTTTATTCAAGTATATTCTGGAACCAGTAAGCTGCTTTGTACTTTCCTACATTTGCCATCTATACCCTTGTTGCAACTTGTCTGCTCGAGGAGCGCCTCTACTGCAGATGCCAAGTTGCTTCCAGCTGCCTTGGAAGAAATCACCACCTGTCTTTTGATCACAATGCAATGATGACGGTGCAAAACCCAGAACAAGAGGCAGCTTCCAGCAACAATCTCTGGTCACATCTGGCCACACTTTTCATGCCAAAATCTGAAAAAGACAGCAGTTAGATGATGAACGCTTGCTGTGCCTCGTGAAAAACACTCAGATCTCCGCTTTTAAAAAGTCCTCTTCTAACCTCCACAAACACATTGAAGCTAGCTACACATAGTGTAGGTTTTATTCACGACTGTTCTTTTATTATTGTATTTTGCACTGGTCTGCACACTATATATTACAATATATTACATAAGGGGGGCCATATGCCAAACTATTTCTTAGCAAAGGGCAGTGACATCCTGATGTCAGGTGAGGTTGCCAGGCAGAAATGGTTGTAGAAACCAATGTTAACTTTGTCTGAGTCAAGCACGTTGTATGTCCAACCATCTGACTTGACCTTCTCTCCATTAGTTAGTGGTGCTACATCGACATCATGCTACTTCTATGCTTGGTTATGGTGGAATCAGACCACACAATATTAGTCTGATGCCTGACCTGACAGACGAAAGGCATCAGAAACAATGATGAGCACTGGGTATGACGGGTGCTTATTGCATGTAGTGAAGAGACTGAGGACAGCCGATTCAGCATCTGGACGGCCTTCCAACAGCCCAACAAATCCTCCAAATTAAATGACAAATAATGTAACGGCATTGTCAGCAGGCAGACGTTCGTCAGTGCCTCCCAAAAAACTTTACAAATCACAAGAATAAAATCTGATCTGACAGTGCCACGATGAAGGTTTGGGAACGATCGTGCTCATGGTTAAAACAGACCAACCCTGACTGTAAAGGAAGTCCAATGTTTTGTTTTTTTCTTCCAGGGACAGTCAACTAGTTTGACATATTCCATGGCAACAATGCACAGGACCAAAGCGATGTCTGCCATATCACTGCAAGAATTTATGACTCTATGATCAACAAATTTAACCATCTCAAAAGGCCCAAATTTAAAAAAAATTACAGCACTGGTCATTGGTCGAGTGGTTGACCGATGGTGTTTTTCTGCCTCCATGCCTGCGACAGCCATGGCTGTAGGCATCATGTTTGCAGGTTACCCGTCCCTCCGTCCATTCCCTTTTCATGAATGCGAGATCTCAGGAACACCTCGAGGGATTTTCTTCAAATTTGGTACAAATGTTCATTCGGACTAAGAGATAAACTGATTAAATTTTGGTGGCCTGAGGTCAAAAGTCAAGCCATCAGATGTGTCAAGCCACCAGATGTGACCTTCACTGTGGCCCACATCTGGTGGCTTGACTGGTTGGCGCAGGCATCATTTGCACCATTTTGAAACCAAGACCTGGCCGTAACCTTCATCGTTTTAACGATTTAAGGGCAACTGAGCTGATTTTAGACAAAATCTAAATCTGTTTACTCACTGAGGGACAGACGACACATAACAGTTTTGTGAAGCATTCCAGACCAACAACAACAACTGGGAAGTTAAATACCACCACAAGTGTTTCTCCAACCTCAAGCTGTTTTTGTATTCTTGTGGGTGTTAATTGGTGACAAAGCACATAATCTGACACAACACCATTTTTCTCAGACTTTCAGCTGCTTGACACAAAGCTGCAGAAACATGTTCTTTTTAGAAACATGTTCTTGTTGACAAGTATGTGAATGCTCCTCCACTACTTTGCTGTGAGTGATAGCACGGGTGGCATCAAAATACAGCCATTACAAGGAATACTGGTTATTGTAGGAATAGCTGGAACGACAGGATGATTAATTGCAAGCAGAAAAATGGCATTTCTCAGGCAACAGTGGGCGTATTTGAAGTATCTGCTTGTATAAATATAATCAGCATTCAATATTGACATAAAGCGAAGCAACTAAGATAATTTTGTGTTCTAAACATCCCAAACTCCCGTTCAAATAATCTTGTGATGCATTTTTGAGATGGAAATAAGTCATCTTTTCCAAATATCACTGCCTGACCTGTTCCACAACCACAGAAATGGAAATGTATTTCCCTCTTCTGCTGTTTGCTGGCTCTTTCTTAAAGATAATTATGTTTACACTGAAATGTCTCCATGCAGTAAATGTCTATTTGAGAACCACTTATCGTGGACGCTATCCCAAATGCTCAAGTCTACCATGCACGTATCTGACACTATTACCTTTCTAATGACCAGCAGAATGTAAATGACTACATTTACTCAATACTGACCCCAAAGTACAAGTTCTCCTTCCTGCCTGCTTGTCATCCTTCCTCCTTTTCTTTTTCCCCTGTCAACTGATCTTATTTATTGCACTTACATATGTACAGTAAGCCTAAATTTAGGGCACATTAACCATACTGAGATCCAAAACAGAGGAAGACAAGAAGACAGCCACATATGAACAAACAAGCAATATCATAAATCTTCATTCTCAAAATACATTTTAAAAGCCACAGTGTTTAAGTAAAGCAACCGGATGGTAAATCAGTGTGCTGTATGTCGGTCAGGACAGGGTTGCACAAACTTACAGTTTTCTTGCACATTCTGTTTCCTGTGGAGCTTCCCATGCACACAAGCAGTCACAGCAGAGGAAAGACAAGGAAACAAAGAGTTGATGGGTCCCAGGTGAGCCTTTCATTCTTTTACCTGATTGAAAAAACAAAGAAACAAAATAAAATAAAACAGAATTTTAAAAAGCCTTATTGCCAGACATGCCACACAATCGCCTCAAAATAATATTGCTGAAACCTGGGTGCTGTTCTTCAGTGACATTTTTCCCATATCCACTGCAAGTTTGATGCTAAATGAACATGCAGGCTAATTAAAGAGCTTTATTTTTCATTCGTAATAGAGTGAGCATTGTGACATCATGAAGACACGGTCACTAACGGTAACCAAAGCCATCGTTTTTAAGAGCTTTCCTTTTTCTTTTCACACTGTGTGCACTCATGTGTGAGTGCGTGCATATGCATGTGAATGACGGGTGTGTGCAACCGTGCACGGTCACATGTCTCTGCAGTGGTGCAGCACTTTCCCCTGGGTGCTCCTGACTGGCTGTGTTTCCATAATATCTTGGTAGCGTGAGCCACCATATGGCTCAGCTCTTCTCCGCTTATGAGCTCATCTCAGGCCCATTCACAGCTTTCCTCCAAACACTGCCTTTGGAATATTTATATTGTGGCTTCTCACCCTCTCACACACACCTCCCATCCCAGACACACTATCTCCATGAGAATGACAACACAGCAAATCAGATTGTCAATATAGATTAACATTCTTTCTCTTTGAAGATTTAAACTCTAGTCAAACTCTGAATTTATAATCCACGTTAGGAGATAGATGGTTTATTTTTGCATTTGCTCCACAAAATGTCTTTGGCCATATTTATGCTGCTTCCAGCAAAAGTGCCACAGCATGTTTAGGAAGTTCAAGTGCACTTGAAACAGGCATTTAACACAGTTTATTTAAGTGCACCGCCGGTTAACTTCATGATAAAAGCCAGTGACACAACAGTGTGTCGCCCTCTGGTTTGCACACATACTGTTTTGTTCACTTGTCCAACTTGAACTAAACCTTGTTGTCCAGGTTTTTATAGATGAAGTGTTCAAGTGTGTTTCTTTCCTCAAAGAGAAAAGGGCATCTCCGAGATTATCACGATATTCATAAGCAAAAGAAGCACCGTGTCCTTTTCGCCGAGCACATCTGGACTTCCCTCAGATTAAACATCCCAAATGTGACCTGAGCTGGAAATGATTTGTTCACCGGCAGTGTCGTCACTCCTGCCAAGAGGTGAGGGGGTGGGGGTGGCGGTGGCGGTGGTGTTGGGCCAGGGGGGTGGGGCAGTAGCCGATGAGCCCTGTGAAAGGATATGACGAGTATGCAGAGTTCCTGTGCTCTTAAGATTTGGTTGTGTAGTAGTATGATACTCGGTTGTGTTTGAAGATGTAATCTCCCATTTGATTTCCATTCAGCGGGCAGGATGGGAGGGTGCCGGCTCCTGCTCCCCTGGGCTACCACATCCAACCCGTATCAGGGTCAGGCAGGCTCTCTTATAAACACTGATTAAAACACTGGAAATGGCTAAAAGCTCATGCTGACGAGATCCAGCAGGATGGAGTCACACTGAGGAAGACAAGCCTAAAGAGTAATTAAAGCCAATCTGCTGTGATTTTAACTGAAGCTCACTTTGTAAATCTCTTGTCAGCTATATTTGATCTGAAATTCTCTTCATTTTCAGAAATGAAATGATCCTTCTCCGTCTTTTTATCTCCGTCAGCTCTTTTGTTTATTTAATGGTCTTTAAATCTGCAAAAGAGGATAACGTGTCATGTATTGTTAACATCATCAAAGCATGCAGCATATGACTGTGCTTATCTCAGCATCTAAAACAGATGCCACAGGTTCAGAGGGCACTGTGGGGTTGATTTCAGCACTTTTATAGCAACCAGAGAGAGAAAGAAAATGAGGCTGATGTCTGTATCTGCAGCCCCACATGGAGCCTGTATGGTAAATACTTTGTCTGCTTCGCTGATTGCATTACAACACACAGTAACACAAGAATAAGATGTGTGGTTTCATCTGGCAGCATTCATTTTCTCCTATTTTCCTGTTTAAACACAATGATTGACTTTCGTATTTGCAATGTTAGATCTCTGGAAAAAACACACAATTATTGTGCTGTCAGGGGCTGAAATATTCTATGTAAAATGATCACAGAAAGAAATGCAAAGAGCAACAGTGAGACATTTCTGAATGATGTTTCTCTGTGATAACCACAGTGAAATAATTCCATCACAGACAGACTTAAAACATGTGGCTGTTTGATGAATCTGTGTACGCAGAGTTTTTTCAGTGCGGCTCCTTTAGAAGTTTGGGAAAACAAATCTGTGAAAGCGTCCTTAAATGAACATTTGAAAACAGTAATTAGGATATCATCTGTGGCAAAACCAGTGTCACGATACACAAGTGTTGCTCCTCCACTCGCCAGACTTTCTGCATGATTAAAACATCATGAAAACATCAGAATAAATCCCTTAAAGCTGATTTTTTTTTTTTCATGTCTTGGTGGAAGCACAGCAAGCTGGGAAATCTTAGGGGGTGGTGGTGTTGGACTAGCTCTTAGCTGCCCTTTACCCTGCAGGGCACTTAGTGGCTGCCTTTATCAGATAGGAACAAAAACTGAAGGAATCATCACGTTAAAAGCTTTAAACTAATGAGATGGAAATGATGTAATTAGATTCATCTGTTGCTCATTTGATGGCCCAGTCCTCGTGTAGCCACTTGGGCTCTTTGGGATGTACGGAGTGGAGTCTGCAAGCAGTGGTGGGAGGGAAAAGGCTGCGAGAATCTGCAGCACACAATGGAAGTTCATGTTTTGTGAAAGCTTTTACCAATTCCGAACTGTACTTCAGCATGAAGTCTTTATAGGACATTGTCCAGTCAACTGAGGTCTATTTTGACACTGACGCATAACAGCAATGCCCCCCCCCCCCCCCCCCCCCAACTTGGCAAGAGTAAAAATAGGGCTTTTTTTTAATGAAAGTGGCTTTTTATAAACTCTAGAATACAGGATGACATGTTTATGCTTCTCCCATTTTAATATGACACAATTACATACTGACTTTATTGAAATGCTCCCTGATTTCAACAATGCTGAAGGAATTTGGCTGCAGCATCGTGTAGTTGTACTGCATGCAGTCATTCCGTGAGTTTGGACTGTTTCTGCTGTGGTTTTGATGTATTTCTCAATTTGAGTACTATGGAATGACAAGGCTTGTAATTTTAGACTCCAGGCTCAAGTTTCTGTGGTTTTTTAGAATGAATAAAAAGTGAGACCGCTGGATTCAAGAAGCAAATGAAATATTTGTGATTGTTGCCTAACATGCAGAAAGAGTGGGACGAGGTCCGCTGGCAAGTTTACTTGGAACTGTCCTTTGGCTTTGAGCTCATCCGTCAGTTGTTATTGTTCACCAGCCTCTGTTGATATGTCAGTTATAGCTGCTGGCTCTTTAGTGCTTTACTGCTGGAATAGACTTTTTATCAATGGACTGCGGAGTGTTGCAGAAATGACTGTGTATGCATAATACACTCGAGCCTTGTGTCGTGTTTGAAAGCAGTGTCCACAGTTGGTCTGAGGATGCAATTTCTACCATTCTGTGCCTTGTTAAACACAATACACAGGACATCCATCCTCCTAGATTGCATACAGAACTTTTACATTCTCTTTTGTTTTTCCACAATTCATCTCCAGCAACAATGTTTTCAAGTTTATGGACACGCATTAAAAATAATAGGAATAAGGCTCATGGTAAAGCATATACATAAATTGGCTGGTAAATATGCATTTTCCATTGCCTGAGGCCTCCACCCGACCCAGTCGCACAGCTGGATGTAAATAATGCAATTTTATGTACAGCATGCCTGATTGTTTGCAGAGATCAACCTTTGTATTTGGCGCACACACTATATGCTCTCCCCTCTTCCAGGCATAAATAACTGAAATATTTCAAGTGCTGTTGCAGCCTTGAACACAACATTTCTAATTAATTTCTATTACATTTGAAATGACTGGAGAGAAATGGCACTTTCTCTGCCAAATAGGATTTCCTGTGTTTATGGCCTTTTTTCTCTCTGCTACTCTCTCTCTTCCTCCCCCTTTCATTCTTTCCTGTTCTTCTCTCATCGCAAACTGAAACTTTACAGAGCACACTCAGTAACTGAAGATTAGGGACAGCCTCATTGGCTATTGTCCTGCACAACATCAGCACCCCTCCAGTGATCTACTGAAACATTTCATAATTAGACCTGGAAACTCACTGTAAACCCACACACCACCACTCGCCATCCCAGTCAACTACCATGACTGGATGGATCGTTGGGTTTAACGGACAGCAAGCAGGAAAGAAAGACGGCAGGACAGAAAGAGGAAACAAGGAAGCATCAAAGTGAAACCTGAGAGGTGACCTTGAACATCCATATGCCTTCGCTTTTTGAAAAAATAGGCCGTGATTTTGAGGAAAAGGACTTTCTCAAACATCAAAAAGAGATGCTAATTGCTATGAGTGGAACCCATAAAAAGGTTTTATGGGTCGAAGTAATTCTGCCCACAGCAGGATGACAAAATGAATGAATTCTTTGTTGAGGTCCATACAGTATATGAATCCACTTTATTTGTGCCTGTCCTCTTTCCTCAGGCCATGTAGAGAGCAGAGCAGTTGCAGATGGCTTGTTTCAGGAAACCACGGGCCCAAAAGGGATCCCTCTCTGCTGTGCATTTAGTATACAAACTACAAAGGCTGGCTGCGGTCAGCACACCCTTGTGAAAGGGGCTAAAATAGTGTCAGCAGGATGTCCGACAGACTGCAGGCAAGCAGAGGAGAGAGCAGAGCAGAAAGCGACGTGAAGGAGACGGGATCACACTCTGAACACTACTGACTCCCTCTCTTTTATTAGCAATGATATTGATGTTTGCCCTTATTGACACCGAATGCAATTGTATCAGAGTTTAAGCCAAAAGAAGTGGCTCAATCCCACCAGCATTACCCAAGACAGCGTTAGGTCCAAACATTAAACTTATTAATAAGTCCTCATCCTTAAAGCCTTGTCTTTTTCTCAAGTAAACATCCAAACAGGTATTTATAATACAGCATATATATAATACTACATCACAAGGACTAACTAGCAATCCTGCAGTAGGGAAACATTGCTAAATGTTACTCCTTTATTTCTGTATTTCTTACAATGATCTTTAGCCTTTTTGCATCATCTATAGTTGCATGGCCTTTTTGAAATGAGTCAGCAGGAAACATGAAAAAAGTGAGGTGGAGGCAGAGTTTTCAACCGGCTCATGGAGTTAGCAGAGAGTCACTCTGTAAAGTGCATGTTTGTGTGCGTGAGACACACACATCGCACGCATGCAGTGGGCTGTAATAAAAGGTGGTGTGATTCAAAATCGTCTGGACGACCCATTGTGTAATTTCTCCTGTTCTGTGAAAACATACAACATGTTGAGATGAGAAAGTCTGAGCCGAGTTATTAGCAATCAGTTTCCTTTGTGATGGAAACAGTTTGTTGACAATCCACAAGACAAGATGAGACACCTGCAGCTAATCTACAGGAATAAACAACATTTGATTCATCTGGCGTTCTGATCAGCCCTGGCATAGAAAAATGGTTGAAAATGATATTTAGTGGATGTTTGAGTTAAGATGACATGCTGCTCCACAGACTGAGAATGTTGAGTCATGTTTGAGTCTTTAATTTGATATTTAAAGCTATATCCAACAAAAGTCCACAAAGCATGACTGGCCTTATCTGCATTGTTTATCATGATTTAAATTTTAAATTTTAAATTTTAAATGTTAAATTTTAAATTTTAAATTTTAATTTTATTCACTTTACTGATCCCAAACTGGGAAATTATTCTCTGCATTTCACCCATCACTGTAAACACACACATGCACATGCAACATGCAGTGAACACACATGATGCTAAGGCAACATAAGCAATCAATACCACATTAATTTAGTAAAAGAATGATAGTAATTACTGTAAACAAATGAAACCCGTGGCTCTACACTATGTTTTTCTCTGTGCCACAATGATGGCTTTGGTCAGACACAAAAAAGCAAACCCTGTAACTCCTGAAAATCACTTTGTAACGCTGCATCTGGAGTGTGCACTGTGAGGCCACTGCACGGACTGAAGAGCCTGTTCAGATGACTGACGCTGGAGCAGGATCACCAGACGGAAGCAGTACAAAGAGACGACCCGGACACATCCGACAAGAATAAAGGAGCCACCGCACACAACGAGGCCGTAACACAGACAAATCACCGGCTGAGCAAACAATCTTACATCTTTTGAAAATCTTTCACACAAAATACACATTGTTACAAGCAGTATCATGCAGGCCAGGAACTCATATGTTCAAATAAGGAAGTCATTCAGTCAGTAAGGGATATTAATGGGAGGCATCTGTAGCTGAGCTGGCAAATGCTTGGAGAGATGAGATGTGGTTGTGTACTACATCTATTCATTATGGCTCCAAGGAAAAAGCCATACAAATCAATTAATGGTCATCGCAATGCAAAGAGGTGTGTGTTAGATGGTGGTGTGACTACTGTTGAGGAGACAATAATAATGTTATGGATAGACTTAGAGCTCAGGCTGTCCAAATTATGATAACATGATATCCTGGAAATACTGAAATTATTCTTGGACTTGAAAGAGCTTCAGAATGAGATGATTAGCACGCTCCGACGGCCCTTCTGCAAGCCTTCGGCATCAATTAGCAAGTTAGCTGCTCAGGTGTCACGTACGTACTAGGCTGTAGTTGCGTGTGACTTTTAGCTAATCAGCTCTCAAGTTTTGAACTGAAGCTCTTACTGCTGCTTTAAATAAACCTGCAGTTTAACTGAAATATCTGAACTGAAATGCACCGCTGCAGCTTCACATCGGCATATATACAACACTTAAGATACCGACACACACACACGCTCACTCACCAGTGTATGTAGTCCTAACAGGCGGAGGCACGAGAAATGCAACTGCTGCATTGAAAAAAAAACAAACAAAAAAAACCGGCTATAATATTTAATCTCTTTGTCACTCAAAATAATTTTGAGAAAGCTTTTATTTTTTTAAAACTACGTTGCAGTCTCGTCTTTTTTTAATCAACAATCTTGCACGTCAGCATCGTCATTTAGTGTTTAATGATGTTAGTGCTGAAACATGGCTGTGCAACGTGGTGGACGCGCTCCCTCTGTAAATATAAAGAGCTCATTCTAAGGAAAAGAAAACACATTCTTATTCAGGTGATTTAGGTGATTTCTTCCATTTACATCCCCCTAAATCTTACACACTGGTCCCTTATTATTATTATTATTTTTTATCAATAATGACCTCTTGCAACTCTCTCTTGTAAAAAGATCTCTACAACAGTTCCCCCTTAGTCTTTGAATCTATAAATGGGTGTTGTGCTGTATGCCCTCTGTTATCAATGTTTGTCTGTTGTCTGTTTGTTTATAACCTCCTCTGAAAATTCCACAAAGCTTAAAGATTCTCACTTTGTTGCCAGTGTTTTTGGTAAAAAGTACAGGTCTTTACGTATCACGGCTGACGGGTGAGTGCCTTTGCTTTACACTGTTGAGCACTGGGTGCACACCACTCCATAACAAACAGAAGAGCTGACAGGAAAAGCAGCTCTCAGATATTGCCGGCGTACATTGCAACCAATTTATTCTTTAGCATAGTGGTCCACCTCTGCAAGACTCTCTAGTCACACCACAGAATGAAACCAGTATCAATGAGTTGAAGACAGGTTGAGAGGTCGGGGGACGTGGCGAATGTTGTAGGTAATCAAGGATTTGACAGCCAGAGTAAAATCCACCAACTTGATACCCAACAGAGGCTTGTTTTAAAAAAAAGCACGCCAGCTTTTTTTTAACTCCACACTCTGCCCCCATCACACAATCCGAGCTGTCAACCTTCACGCACTGACCATGAGACACACGCAACTGCAATAACATCACTGCACAAGAAGAGGACTCATGGACAGAAAACACAGCAGCACAGCAAGTAGAGAATAATAGGTTTTTAGAGTAGTATGACCATGCAAAATCCTGAATGTAACTGGACTTCATTGCTGAAAACTTTTAATATGCACAATTTTCGTGCTGCCTGAACAAATCTCACACCAAATAAGAGGAAACCTTAAAGCCACTGCTTATCATATAAAAAAATACAAAATACTAAAACATAATCAGGCTTTCTTCCACTGCCCAAAGCACATAGTTTATGTGGCTTTAGTTGACAGAGGTGCACACACATGCTGCTCCAAAAGACACCTTTCACGTACGTAGACTGCCTCCCTCATCCCTTGTGTGTCCTGTTTGTCTCTCTATGCGCCATGGGTGTGTCTATGTCAGTCAGGGCTTGGTGACCTGGTTTTCTTTTCCGCTGATTAATAAAGTCTTATTTTATCTTAAATATTTATTGATCGACACGTGACCTCAGATTTCAGATCTCCACTGACCCTAGACTCTCCCCTGCTGATCTCTAAACAGCCATGCAAATGAGAGCTTTGTTACAACAAATCATTTAGGTTAATTAAAGTCCAGCAGACAGGCTGTCATCTAATAAATGCAGTATGCTGCAATAATGCATCATGCATTGGTATTTGCCCTAATTCTTACTCATCAGACAGTGTCATTGGTTAAGAAGATAGTCGTTTAGCTGCTAAGATGTATTGCCTTTGTAGTCTTATCAGTAAACATGTGTGAAAGCACTGCTGACATTATCATTAGGAAAAATATGACAAATCCAAACAAACTGAGATAAAATAAGATAAGATATAACTTTATTGATCCCACACCAGAGAAACTACGTTGTTACAGACAGCAATAATAGCAAGAATAAAGGAGACGTAGCAAGAGAAGCAAATAGAATCAAAATAGAATGCCAAAAAAATGTAATTGTACATGGTAGTATTTTGTTCTATTGCACAGTATAAAATATATAACACAGTAGAATTTTGAAAAAAGCACAGTAAAAAAAAGGAATATTACACAGGATATTTACAAGAATAATAAACATAAATAACACAGTAGTGCAAAGCAGTAGGTTTGTGATGTTGTGAAGTGAAACAGCATCAACACAGTGCTACATTAAATGATGCTGGAGTTGAACACTCTGACAGCTGTTGGTCTGAAGGACCTGCGGTGGCGTTCCTTCTTGCAGAGCGGATGCAGCAGTCTGTTGCTGAAGAAGCTGTTTCAGGGCCCCGCCGTCTCGTACAGGGGGTGAGAGGGGTTGTCCATGATTGATGTCAGCTTGGCTAACATCCTCCTCTCACCCACCTCCTCGACGGTGTCCAGCGGGCAATTTAGCCAAGAGCTCTTTCCCTCTCCTCTATTTCTAGGCTGGCTTTCTAGCTTAATAAAATCTAGTTTGTTTGTTGTGTTGTTGTTTTTTTCTGAAAACAAACTGAAATTATCCTGCAGGGTTAGTCTTTGTCCACTGTCTTTTCCTCCTGCATTTGCTTTTCACACAATGTTACTGTTTGTAGCTACTTGCCAACCCTCCTGATTCTTCTGAGAGTCACATTTTTCAATGCCCCCTTTCCCCCGTCCTCCCGAATCCACATTTCTGCAACAAAATGCTCCCTGTATTCACTCGAATGCAGGAAAACAGCCTGTGAAGTTAACAGTTTTCTGGAGGGAGATCCCCAGACAGATACCCTGGTTAGGTTTGGTCTCCTGTTGCTATGATGTCTGGAGGTTGGCAAGTATGCTGATCAACCACACTTTTTCATCACTGACCGTGGATGTTCAACTATAAATGCTTAGAAATTGCGAATTTGGCTACTGAACGTTTCAAAGAAAATTCCTGGGGGCTGATGAGTGATGACCGTGATCCCTGCAGTGAGTAAAATCACAAAAGGCCAACTCATAGAGTGTAAGTCTCCTTCCAAATTAAATTGAGAAGCTGGCAGCCCTGCATGATGTAGACTAAGTCACCTACTATTATCACTGTGACCTTTATTGTCAATTTGCTTGTCATCAGCCCACTTCTCAACACTTAAGGAAGTCTAATGGTCCAAAATGCCTCCATTCTCAGAGGCCTTCCCATTAAAATTGTGTGTAAATTGGTTTGTGTCACCACTGCTGCTCATGAAATCTGTATTTCGCTGTGTCGGCTCAAATTCACCACTCACCAGTCGTTTTGCCAACAGCCCGGTCCAGCTCTAGCTCTCTCTGAGACAGACACTGTGAAAGCCCAGATGTGCTGAAATTTAACTTGCCACGTTTCACCGCCATCAGGTGATTGTGGTATGTGTCCTAGGAGGGGTCAAAACTTTGATTATCGTCTCATAGTGATATTTTCATATGAGGTATGTACGTTTCTTCTGAAAATGGTTGCTCTTCTACTGTCTGATGTCAAAAACAGAGCCCCGCTCCTCCTACACAGGCAACAATGCAGCTTTCTGCCTCTCTGAACTTGGTGGAATCACACGCTGTTTTCAACTTTTAGCATTGTTTTTTGTGTCAAAGTTGGCATTCCTACAATATTAAAACATTCTTGTACAGCTATTTTCCAGCCCCGACCTGAAGGGATGTGATTAACAATGAGGTGCCACAACAGAGGGATGTGATGAATTTCTCCACCATTTTGGCTCACTTATGAAACCTTTGACTCCTCCGCGCCTCCAAAACACCAGGTGCTTTGTTGTGCTTGATTTTGAGGCAGTTCTCCGCACAACAGAGTGCTTTAATACACTTCTACGGTTCTTTTAAAGCTTGCCATGTTTTACTCTGGTTCACATTAAGTGGATGTGGGAGGATGCTTTATTTCTTGGAAGGATGCTTTAGTTCTTGCTCAAAAGCAGAAGTCAGCTGTTGTTACAGGTATATCATGTGTGAATATACTGCACATGAGTCAAAGGGTAAATCACAAAATGTCTGGATTTGATTTTACTTAAGTGGATCACTGACCCCTCTTAATCAAATACCAAAACAAGAGGTATTTTATAGCAATGCGGTAACTCAGGTTAGATTACCATCCTAACATTCGACCAGAGGTGTGACAGAGTACTGAAGTCCCACGGGCAACTCAAACCAACGTGTGATGATGTGACCTCAGCTATGAGACGCCGCTGCTTTGACTGGATCGAACCTGAACCTCAGGGTGACTCAAGTGGGAGTAAATGTGAAAAACAGGACAGCAGGAGCAGAGTAGAGCAAAGTGTGAGCAAAGCTGATCTTGATGGTTCGCTCGCCTTCCCCCGTGTGTGTGTGCAGCCTTTTGAAAGAAGGAGCATGAAACTCCAGTTATCTGGTTTCTCAGACTGCACGGGCAGCCGAGCGTCACGGGCCACAGTGGAATATCAAAAATGACTCAAAGGCATGGTAATGTGTCTGCGGTCTAACATTTTTCTTTTTAGTGTAATAACATTGTAAATAATACCGTCTAGCTGTGTCTTTGAATTTATCAACAGTTTCTTACATGTCTCCCCTTACAAGGAGCAATACCCAGGACCCAATTTCCTTCATAGACGAGTGCCCTCACTTTCTATCCAACTGAGGAATGACTGTTTCCAGGGGATGTAATCTAAAGGAATCCTAGCCATCTGACATGGGATATTTCCTGTACCTCTGAAGCCATCCGTTCCTAAACAGAAATGTATACAGAGGAGGCACAGTGTGGTTTGAACGGCCAACAGTACAGTAACAGTATTGTCGGTAGAAGTCTTCGTCAAGAAAACAGCATCAACAGGATACAAACAAGAGCGACAGTGGTAGAGTCCAAGCTAATGCTATAGCATCTATAGGGCTTTCTATCTGTTTTTCATTTGTCTTCTGGATTGTCCTTCCCTGTAGAATAGTGGGTGAATCTGCTGACTTTCCAACAAGCACATAAATACAGTATACAAAACATTTCTAGATCTGTCACCAAGAAGCGAATCAACCCATTCTATGTCCGGACCTGTCCACCAACAAACATGCCACTTTTTCAGATACCTTGCTAAATAAGCAAACAGGCAGTTCAAACTGTATCCAATACTGTTGGACATGACACAGATGATGGCTGCTTTTTTTGGGTAACGCAGCCCAATCAGGAATGTGCTTAACAAACCAAAGTCAAATAATATGGCACAGCCACTAGATGTCGTGATTTTGAAAAATGCATTTTGCAGAAACAAATTAAAAAAACATATCACAGTTCAAGCTCTAACGAATGAAAAAAATGAATGGTATTATCCCAATTTCTTTCAGACCTTCAGAGGCAGATCACACCTCATGGCTTTCAGGCTTTGATTTTCCCAGCCTGGCGTTTTCAAATGACTTGATGGAGTGATTAAAAGGGAAACAATTGTCAGGTAACAGCTGTGAGGCTAAAATATGTAGCGTGATATAGCTGCATAAGTCCTCTGAAGTCATGCAAAAGTCATATTCTCAGTCACTACCATAAATAAAGCACCACAAGTTTGGAACTGTAAAAGACATTGCTGTGTATGAGAAGCAAAAATGAGAACACTCACAGATACACTGCAAATAGCTACTCACATCTGAAATGTCCAATAGTGACCAGTTGGTTCAAAGCTTTGTGGAGCATATGGAAAACAATTTGCAAGTATTTGCAGCTCTATTTTCAGCATCGATCTAGCTGTATCGAGTTCAGTCACTGTGACTGCTGTGATTTAATTTTAAGGTTTTTGAGCGAGCGCGGCTACATGTTAAATCAAGCATGGATATACTGGCTGCACAAAAAATAGCTGCACTGTGCTTCACGAGCCCTGTGAGAAAAGCCTGAGATGACAGTAAGAAGAGGTCAGACAAAGCTTACATGAAATTGGTCGCCTCTTATTTCCCTTTATGTATAAGCAGCAGTCTGTATTTGAAAGGCTGCATTGCCGGATCACTGTATACTCCAAATGCGTCCTGCATTTTGTGTGCTTTTTGTTGGGTTTCATAATTATGGTATAGCATACAACATGTTGTATTGTTTAGGGTTTTAGAACAGGGTTCCTGTGGTTCATCCATACAGTGAAAAACTGCTCATCTGTTCCTGGTTCTTCTGCTTGGAAGCAACACATAAACAACACCATTTTTCATCATGATTATTTTGTTTAGCTACAAACAAAATTCTTATTCCATGAATCTAATTTGAAAGACGATAAACACAAATTGACGTCCAGCATATGGGCTTTAAAATGTGCTTTCATCGTGTAACTTTTCATTTTGTTAATCAGTATTGCGGGACAACTTCAAAGAGCACAAGACATGCTTCAGTTTGAATTGACTTTTCTTGCATTGGAACGCAATATGGTGCAATGGAATCATATCTGGGACTTTCCACAGCACATGCTGTATGCTGTCAGTCAAAGCCGTCACAGTCATTACTTGGTGCCATTCACCCTGCTGTGTTAAAACCATAATACGATTATTTGATCATTAAATTGGTGAAAAATCATTTCTTTGTTAAGCGATAATCCTAAATGGCTTCTGAAAGATTAGATCGAGGCAGACAATGAACAACAACCAGTGAAACAGAGCCTCTGTTTGGCTATATATATATATATATATATATATATATATATATATATATATATATATATTACAGGTGACCCATTTCAAGTCAGATGTTGCAATTGCATAGCATGGATAATCTCAACATGAGTTAAAAATGTTCTGTCTTGTAGAACAAGCATACATTCGTTCATATCACAGCCCACCTAATGATTAATATTAAGTTGCTGTCTGCAGCTGGAGACACTTGTCATCTTGTTGTACTAAATGGGGGGAAAAAACTCACTTTTTTTGTCTTTTTCCATTTAAACACTACTGCAGGCCTTCCCTGTGGCAAAGATCTCCCCCTCACATCCAGCTGGGGACCTGGTGGACACTGCTGTGCGCCTGTCAGCTATAGTGAGCTCGCTGGCTCCTCTTGGTCCCAGACGACCCATTTACACAGTGGCCCTGCCAGCAGGACCAGGGCCAGCCTATTCTACAAGCCCTGACAGCCACAAAATAGATTCCTTGACCCAGAACACTAAAGTATATCCAATATGACAAAGGGATAGATGGAGCAGAGGAGAAACAGATCATACTGTACAGTTGTGTGTGGGTTGAGGATGCAAAGATCCCAGCACTGTAACTGAAACTGTGCTTCAGCTTTCAGATCACGTGTCTATCAATATGCCACAAAGGGTCACAGGAGAAAAAATTATTTTTGCTCTGGCACCTGCCTACATGCTTTTTTTTTAAATTTGTCAAATGCTGACTTCATTTGATGCGCAAAGAAACGATGTCACTTTCACATGCATGGGAAATTTCACATGTTCATGAACCAACACGAGGGGGAAACGCACATGTGCTTTGCATTAACATGTGGGTCTTCATGTGTGAGTCAGCCTATACTACCCTTTACCTTATTAAACATGTCTGTTTGGTACTGCGGGAAACAGCTGGAGAGAAAGAACTCGAGGATCATGCCTGTCGTATTCAATGAGGAATTTTAAATAAATGCGTGTTTTCAGTGGAGGAGAGTGATGATCTTACTCCTCCCCATGCAGCCCCCCTTTTGTTCTACACTCAGCTCGTCGCTCCAGCTGTGCTGCATCCATATAGAAAGTCAGGTGGTTAAAGGGTGTCACAAAATCTTTTTTTTTTTACTTTCACTTGCAGCTGGGAGTGATTAGGTCATCATGCTGTCCTTTTGTTAAGCACCACCAAGTGAGCTGATGGGGATCGTGCTGGGGCCGGGGTAAGCATGCAAACTGATGACATCAGGACCCTGCGAAACAAGATCATTACTACACAATATCATAATCGCAGTGAGTCAGACTGGGAGAGGTGGACTGCACACCTTAACACCACAGCTCTCTGCGCCCCCATCTGTGCCCTCCAACCCGCCAAGTGCACTCAAAATAATCGTGTTATGAAAGAATACATGCCCGTCTATAAAGTTTAATGGAGGGAAAATGACTCACTTAGCTCAGTATTCTGTAAACAAAGGAGTTCGTGGAAGCACTGCCAGATTTTTGGAACTCAAGAGGGCCATTGAGTTGGGGTCCCCTTAGTGTGTGCCGTATATTATGTCATAGTCGTATCCAGGCCACACTAAACTACACCTCTTGTCAATCTGGGGTCAGATTAATTTGGCCTCTGGCATGAAGTCTATTGTTGCCATTCCACAGAGGGCCGGAGAATCTGGGAAGCATTCTGATTTTGGAGGGACCCGCTGACAGCTGCTGTACTACTTGGGCAGAGTCCAGACCCCTATCTTGTGGTCTGTGAAAGCCCCTCCAAAGCCCTAATTGCACTTCAGATGTTCAGTGTTGTTTTCACTCAGCTCTCACCCAACATAAACTCGCCCAGGACCGTCCTAAAAGCCCGTTTACGGAATCACCTCCCCTCCCTCCCTGGTAAAGCTCTCACCGCCTGCAGTCTGCTTTGCCAATTAAAAGAGCGAAGGCATGTGACATAGCTTGATGTTTGAACACGTATGCCCATCTTTATGTGTTGTACGTGTATGCCTGCAGGTCTGAGGGAGTTTTGTGTCTCTTGATGTTTATCCAATTACTGCTGGAAGTCCAAGTAGTCCCATGCTAAAAGACGTAATAAGGGTGCAGCGACAGAAATCATGCTTTGTCTCCCAGGGAAACATTTGCTGCGGGACTCATTCCTCACAATGACTTGTATTATGATCGGACACACACACACATTGATAAGGGAACAACCTCATTGCAGTGTCTGAAAATGTTTGTACAGGAGGCTCTTGATCAAAGTACAATATTAAAATGCAGACAGCTCGGCCGTTCAACTTGTGCAGCTGTGCAGAGAACAAATGCTCTAAGGTAATTATTATCGGAGGTTTTTTGATTTTAGAAAGTTGTCAGTGGCCATAAAATCAGAAAACACTGCATAAGGTTTACGAGGCTATTACTGCATGCCTCTTGAAAGAGACTGGAGAAGCCTGGAAACTTAGAAAATGTGTTGACATACATTTAGGTTGCTGTTTCACAAAACTGTGAATTTATTAATGATTCAGCTAAACACATGGCATAATAGAATCACAGTTTACATAATGTGTCAGTTTGTCTCTTTGTCACTTTCTCAATGTCAGTCTGTTGGTCCACCGTTTCGGTCCAGACAGAAATACCCCAACAACATCGGATGGATTCCCATGATATTTCGTACAGACATTCATGGTCCCCTTGGGACCATTTAATGTGGTGATCCTCCTGACCTTTCCTCTAGTGCGACCATGAGGTTGACATTTGTGGTTTTCAGCGAAATGTCTCAAATGCTATTGGTTAGATTGGCATAAAATGTGCACCCTCATGTTGAACTGTAATAATTTTGTGATGCCTTATCTTTTCGTTTAGTGGCTCATTGTCAGGCCAAAGCTTAGATTTGTCCGATACTTTGTTTAATGGCCACAGACCTGCAAAACTAATGCGTTCTAAAGTCACCATGTTAGCATGACATAGCTCAAAGCTGCACTGTGCCTGAGTACAGCCTCACAGAGCGACGAGCATGCCTGTCGACCACTGACTAGAAAAATGCTCTTTGATGTCACTTTTATGCAATTAAAATATAACTTATTGCTTCAATTTAGGATTACTTTTGTTTTCCACCTCACTGAATTCAATTTTCCTCTCATCATGTCCATGCAACACACCCTCATACCTAGTCCACTGAATAAACCTGACTAAAATGACATATATCATCGTTAGATAGTATCAGCTACAAACGGGTACGATGAAGGCAGACATTTGTTGTACTGCACCTTCATCCTCACATGATTAATTGTAAAAAAAAACCCCATCATGGTGTAAATAAATATGCTGCTGTTTTGCCGTCCATTAAGTTATTTAACTGGTTGAATATTCACTTTTGGTTTCGTGCAGGACAGGAACAGCAGTCTCCATCCATCCACTCCATCTCCCTCCAAATGTAGACTTTCTTGCTGTTTATACTACATCACACAACTTCCTCCTTTGCACCTGTCATAACTACTATGGCCACTAGAGGTTGCAACCTAGCATTAAACATAAATATGGGTTGTAATAACCGGCTTGTACAGTTGACCAATACGGTCGTTTTTCTGTTGAGCATGGGCTCTGTCCATCATTTGTTCTGCAGTGTGTGCTGTACAGCACCATGACAAAGCAGGCTAGAAGGGGCTAAATGGTCTGTGCATTATACAGCTCGCTTTCCATTTGACCACACATGGATATGGCCTTGCAATGAAGACAAGTTCACTGGGCCAAGAAAGTCCACTGGGGTGGGTGCTGAGGGAGAGACAGAGTAAAATGAGAGTTTGAAAGCTCCACAATTAAAGTGTATCTCTTTGAAATCCCAGGCCAGGCTTGGCTACTTCATTCAAGCTTTCCGCTCCCTGTCGGCCTATTATCTGATCTGGAGGGGAAGTGAAGTTTACACTGCTGATAGCCGCTCTGAATGATGCTGCCTGCGCACAACCCAGGAAGGCTGACTCTGATGACCTCAATGACCATCCACTGAGAACACACACATATGCACACACCCACAGCTGTAGTGACTGCTCCATTGAGAAACATGGAATAAGGTCAGCTCACTGAAGATGGTTGCCACATGCTGCAGGTAAACGTGGAGTCCCTTTTTTAAAGCATTCTCCTCGCCACAGGCCGGCACTGACTTCATGGAATCAAATGGCCATTCATTGAGAAACTTGAAATAGTTATTCTTAGTTTGAAATGAAGGGTGTCTGTTACAACCAAACAGTGACTATGACAACCCATTAAAGAGGTAATGCTTTGTTTAAAATTGTATTTGTTGGACATCAAAACACTTTTTTTCCCCAACAGTTTTTACTTGCCTCTGACCCCTGTGCTGTAAAACATGTTTTATGGAGAGTTCTGGGAAAAGGGACTAATGGTGAATGAAAGGCTGTATTTAAAGGAGATTGTGACCTACAGCTGCCCATGTTGCTGTTTTAGATTGTACCCTGAGGAAGAATTTCTAAATAACAAGATGAACATAGGAAGAAAAACAGCTCCTGTGCAAAGGTTAGCAGATTTGGGATAGATTGCGTGGGCTATTCTGAGGACCTCAAGTGTGTGTAATTCATCATAACCACTGATCTCAAATGCTAACATTTCAGTAACTCCTACCTAATTAGTTCCATCATACTGGAAAAGAAGTGCTAACTGGTGCAAAATGCAGGGTGGCTCATGGCTATTTAGTTGCTGTTGTTGGTTTTGTGAGCAGCAAAAGTCATGATTATAAGAGTTGGTGTGAAATTTATTGAAATGATGTTCTCTCTGAAAAATGATTATGACTCTTTGTAACACCACAGGCCTGCACATAGTGACCACAATGACAGGCGACAGATCTGCTTTTGCTCAGTGAGGATGCAGGCAAAAATGTCCTTTCTTTGTGTTTTTGGATATGGGGCTTTTGCTTTAGGTGTGCACCTGCAAATCCAAGTTAGTCTCTGTAATGGCAGTGCGTGTTGATTGCACATAACAAATGAGCTGTAAAGTCATGTGCCAGCTGTTAGCGTTTATCACCACATAAGGTCTTGTGGGGCGGGAAACAACCACAGATGCCTGCAGTGATGTGGCTCCAAGTAGAGTGACGACATGGGGGCCGACTGAGTACAGCTCAGGACGGAGAGGCTGGTGATGCTAATGCACTGCAAAAAAGTTAGTTAGTTCTAGTTTTTAAAATTTAGGTTCTGTGATCAGTTTCACTTTTCAGCAATACATTCTTCATTTGTCAGACTGTGAGTTTGTGAACAGCAAGATAATACTCATAATGCGTGTTTACCAAGCTCGTAATGTGTTAACATTACATTCATTCATTCATTTTTTGAGACCCACTTATAGTAGCATGCAGTGCTCAGAAACTGGGAAAACAGACCCTGTTATTGCAGTGGGGTTACAATTGACCACTTAGTAAACTGCTGCCTTAGACAGTAGTACACAATAGTCTGTCTGTCTGTCTAGGTTCATCTCAGTGATCCAGATAGTACAACATCCATCATAGATCAATTGTCCACTCACCAATCACCCAAGATACATCTTCAGTTGTGTTTGAGCAGAACAATTAGTGTTTGTCCATTTATGGCATGTACATTTTTTAACTGCTTTAGAGTGACTAAAGGGACTTAAAGACAGAATCTGTTAAAATTGTTTTGCACCTATGAAGTAGGGGTATAGACTGTTGCAATATAGCTTCCAGCCACTAGTGGCAGCACTGAGTGCAGTACTGCTGAACAGAGTTTAGGTCAGTGAGTGAAGAAAAAAAACGCGCCATCTTTGATTTGTCATCGTAAAGGGACTCGCCCACCTCTTTTGTGCAGTCAGTGATGTTAGCCATCTGTTTCTGTACATCTACTTAACAGTGTTTTTTTCTCTTTATAAGCCACTAAGAAGACTGTCTACCTTCTGGTAAGTTATTATGTTCTAATTCGTGTAAGAACTGAGTGACTGAAATGTTTGTATTCTGTGATACGGTAATGTTTTGACTGCACTTAATAAGGTCTATGTTGTCTAACGTTAGCTAACCTTAATGTTGCAAGGCTAGCAACTTTCTGTTTGTCCCCAGTGTGTCTGGAAATCACCAAACAGCGCAATATGTTAAAAAAAACTATGTTAAATATTTGATTAATCCAGTTGGTTATTTTATTGATATCAAATATATTACATTGTTGAAATGTAACGTTAATGTAATTTTACATTACACAAATACATCTAGAAACAGTTGTTACAAAAGCAGGTCTCATATATAATAAGGGTAATTTTATGTTCAAGCTAACGTTGGGTATTGTGCATGCCCGTCATCAGCCTGGTTACTGGGACACCTGATTAGAATAGAGCAGTACACCTGTGCTTTCCCTGCGGTGACAGCTGTAAACGTCTGCTGTGGAAAAGGCCTAATATGAGTCAAATTTCCATTGTGCCATGGTAAGGAAAGATGGATATCATTTGTTGAAGTTTTCAAAAATTGGTCAACAGTTGCTTGTATTTCCACGATGTGTTCTAAGTGGGACCTTTTAATCTTCTCAGTGGTCTCTGGTGGACAAACTATGTAATGGCAACACTGTTTCGTCACAGCTTCAAACATATTTCTGTCATTTTTGTCCTGTTGAGTATCGGCCGACATGTACAATGATACTCATATATCTACAATGAGCTAATTAATAGCATTAGAATAGAGTTAGCAGAACCAGTTGCGTGTTCTGTCTGTAGCTCTGTGTGTATGGGTATGGAGTGGGGGGGTGCATGAATGTGGCAGGAGACAGACTGGATAGCCCTCTCTTTGATCCTCCACATAACAAAGGCACCTACAAAGGCTTCTATACAGCCTGTAGCATTGTTCTGCTGAGGAGACTATAGCTCATAAAACCATTACCATTATCCCTACACAATACCTTTTCCAGCATCTACTTAAGACCTCAAATCACTACTGTATGTGGCCACACTGCTTGCCAGTTTGCATTTTGTCACCCTGTGATCCCATGAACTTCTAAGTATACAGCCATGCCCAGATTATCTAGCTTGTGGCCCCAGGGCAGGCATTTCCTATATGGGCCCCACCTCACTGTCATGGTCGCCAATGTGTTCTGCACACTGTGCAGCTGCCCACCCCTCTGAAACCTGATTAACCAAAAACTACTGAAAGTTGAGTCTGTCAGTGTGTATAGCAGTGTATAACAATTCAGTCACCCCATAAATTAAGTCACTTGATTTGGTACTACACTGGGGGCCCTGAGTGTGGACCCTGAAACGGCTGGTGTTAACTCACATCACCAGGCCGAACAGACTTGTGAGCAACCCAGTCACTGATCATATCACATCATCCAAAGTGAACATATGTGACCACTCTTGTCACCGCAGTATATAACGGGAGTGGCTTGGTCGTAGCACCAGTGTACCTTGCCTCGCTGATCCCGCCCCTAGCTGGGGAGAAGCTGGTGCACAGGCTTGCAGCGGAGCCCATCGCAGTTGACTGTTTGAGCAGCCCACCCCTCTCTGCAGTATGCATGTTCGCCAGGGAATCCGCGAAGCGCTCACGTCCCAGCAGTGTACTTCACCCGCCAGAGACCATCTACTCAAGAGTCGAGGATAATAAAATTGGATGTGGCAGGCGGACCGGAGGCGGAAAGCCCGGAGTGACCGGAGGAATACAGTATTACTACAGGAATACAGGCTGCCGCTCTCCTCTGAACGCGGACAATCATGCATGTGCTCTTCTGGGGCTTGGGGTTCCTGCTATTCCCTGATTTCTTGAATGTAGTCGCATCTACGGGGACATTGCTTTTGAATTCAAGCACAGGTAAAGTATGCCGCTCTGACAACCCCCGCATTTTTCCCTCATGGAGCTATTTCCTAACTCTGAGGGCAGAGAATGAATGAGTTTTGATTTCAGCCAAGCACATGAGCTGCAGCGCTTTCTAGTACCTAAAGTTCACTGGTTATCATTTCCTTGCAATGCTGTAAAGCAACTTTTTTTTTTCCAAGAAAAAAAGACATTGATATGTAAATCATAATCTATCGATTAACACGTCCGGGCTCTTTGATTTGTACTGATGCGATTGGGCATCCTGCGTAATCCTTAACTGCATTGTTATTCTTTTGCCTTTATCCCCCAGTAAAAGAGGAGATCGGCGCTTATGAGATTGTAACACCGGTGCGAGTGAATGAAGCCGGTGACAAGTTTCCAACCAGTGTGCACTTCAAGAGGAAACGACGAAGTTTAGACGAGAGCACCGGCAATACTACGGATCACTGGGCCTCGCCAAATATCCACTACAGGATATCTGCATTCGGACAGAACTATCACCTCAACCTCACGCTGGATTCGGGATTTATTGCACCTCTCTACACTGTGACAGTACTTGGAGTACCCCGAGGAGATAACATAACGGATTTTGCAACAGATGGGGAGGTAGAGGAGGAGGAGGAGGAGGAGGACACGGAGTTAAGGCACTGCTTCTATAAGGGACATGTAAATGCACAAGCAGAACATGCCGCGGTCATCAGTTTGTGCTCCGGACTGGTGAGTTTTTACGCACGGTTACACTCGTCGTGCATGTAATGATTTTACGACAGTGTTTGACTTTTTCACCGTGAATTTTTAGGGGCCATTATTGGTTATACAAGTCTTGAAAAGCTGCCTCACCATTGCCTTAGAAAATAATAATAATATTTTTGAACTTTTTGCGCAAACTTTGAACCTAGTTTTTGTATTGATTATGCAAATATCAAACGTAGGCATGCATTATTGCACTTTTAAACATGTTTCTATTCAGAAATGACTGCGCATATCCCAGTAAAGAATAGAGTGTTGTATAAATGATTGGTCACAATCAATTGAAGCTAAACAATGTAAGAAAAGTAGCTTTGCGACAGCATGACTTGTCAAAGCTTTTATTTCTCGGAGGATCCTGTCGTGGGGAGCTCCACAGACTAAATAGCTCTTAAAATAGTGAGTGTGCTCCGTTCCAAGTCCACTGCTTGTAGTCAAGTTTAATGAAGACTCTTCTCTTACTTCCATGCCTCTCTCTGGTCTCCCGGTTGTCGGTGACGTCTTTACGCACGCTCGTACAGCGAGAGTACGGGTGGTACTGACGTCATCACAACTTGGTCCCACTCCCAGGCCTGCTGAAGCATGAGTTTTGGAGTGAAGCAAAAGTGCACTCTGAGTTTATACATACGACCCGCTGCTAGTTGACAGATTTGAGTAAGGGGTCAATTTCTTCCCAAATGATAAATCAAATAAAAAATGCTGTGAATGCTGCAGAGAGTTCTGCAGAGAGCTTCAGGGAGTTGAGCTGACAACTATGGAGCATATGTGGCTATTTATTCAGGACATCAGAGGGCATGTTTATCCTAAAACAGGCAATACTGCTGGTGGCTTCAGTTGCATCTTATTTGTCAATGATTTATGTATGTATGTACATCCTGAAAAAAATTTTTAAGTTACATTTTCTCCCTGCAGAGGAACTTGTAGGAGCTTCCCTTTTGTCTTGCCAGCTCTCCGGGTCAATCAAAGTGCAGGTCTGAGTGTAGTAATAGGAATAGCATCTTACAGGGAGCAGGAAGAACAGTCCAAATTTTGTTCCATGCAGGAGCATAATTTTTTTTTTTTTATTATATTTTTTGTCATACTTTATTATCAGGGATTATGAACATGACATGAGCCAAACATGTATCAGCCCCCAGGGCTGCCATGATGATTCTCCACAGCCAATGAGCAACAATTGAAAAGTGCTTGGGTTGGCGTGTACCTTATCTGGAACCTCATCATAGACCTCCAAGTCAGAAAGTCACACTAGGCATGCAATGTGAAATACATATAAAAGGCTTTCAGCACTCTTGCCAAGAACATACAGTCTCACTGTTCTCCTGATAGGCATCACAGGTCTAACTATTATCCTTTTCCTCCTGTTTGGGAACATTCTTACATGCATGCAAATTCGCTTATTTCACCTTTTAATGAAAGCCATCGGGTCTCTGCATTGCTTATTTTCTCTAATGAATAGTAAATGAGCCACATTCCACTGTTGCGTGCTATAAATACTTTTAAGCAAAACATACATTACATTGTGGTATGGTGGCTCACTGTATGCAGACAAATCTTATATTCCCCATGGTCATGTCTGGATAGACTTTGCAAGTCCCCCCCCATGTTTGCATATGTTGTTGCTGAAAAAAAGTAAGCGTTTGCAGAAAATGGACTAACTGCTATGCATTTTTTTCTGCTATCCAGCTAGGCACTTTCAGGTCTCCAGAGGGGGAGTATTTTGTGGAACCCCTACACAGCTATCAAGGAGAACACTATGAAGAGGAACACACAAAACCTCATGTTGTATACAGGAAGAGTGCACCCAAGAAACAGGCATCAGGGGAGAACTCGCCTTGTGACACTTCAGGTATGGTGCATGACATGACGGGTATGCATGCATACAGTTTACAAAGACAAGGTGTCACAAATATACACACACGTAGGTAACACAAACATACTAAGATACATTCTTGGCGCCTCTGCACATAGGCTTGTACATGCAACCAGTGTTGATTCAGACATCATCCCTGAGGTGCTCTAGCCATTCAGCTGACTTAAAAATCAACCCTCACCCAGTGTCCTCTTTCTCACTTGGCAGCATACTGCTGCCTGTAAGCACAAGTCTGTGTGAAAAGCAATGTATATGTGGTTGGTTCATGTGGGTGTAAATGCTTGCTTCTGTTTTCATGGGATACACGTGGATTGTGAGAATTTGCTGTTTGTGTCTCTTTGTGAATGCGTTATGTGACTGGTAAATGGGTTCCCACCAATGTAAGCAGGCCTAAACACTGCACTACCACCAAAGTCTCCACTATCAGGTGTAACAGGAATGGATTATGTAATAGTAACTGAGCTTATTGACATATTACAGTAATTTTAGCATGCTACTGTTGAATCATAGCAAGCAAAACCTTTGAGTGTGTCTTGATATTGTGCTAGATTTTGACAGGCAAAGATTAAAAAGAAGAAAATGACTTGGCCAGCTGGATTCTTTACTGTAAAATTGTAGAAAGGCGATGTCTTAAAATTACGATTGATTGATTGAATTGTGTGTGTATGTGTGTGTGTGCATAGATTTCTATTCCGGGATATTTATTGAGCTATAGTAATAAAATGTCATTTGGATTTTTTTTTTTTAGTGGGCTACAAATAGAAGCTTAATAATCAAATTTAAGTGAAAGTATGGTGTGGAACTATCTGGGATCATACATCATTTCATAGCCTGCACAGTGCAGCGCCTACAGCTGCAGCACAGTAGCGAGGAAGCCCTCCAACTCTCACACAGGAACAATCATTTGGAAGTTCACCCTTGTATCATCCCATCTTAGTTTACTGGCTGAACTTCCTGTTGACTCTTGTACTTCCTCTGCGTCTTTGATAAGAAAGTTTGGTAGACCCGCCGCCATGAACATGCAGTGTAAATTGTATGATTGCAAAGTCATGCCAACTTTAAACTGTCAAATAATCAAATCTATGAAAACAAATGTGGAAGTATGTTCTCTTTGTCAGACTGCAGATGTTTAGTTTAACCTTGTATGTAAATGTTTGTATGTGCATGCTGTTGTCCTTTGTATTTTGTGTGTGTGCTCTTATGGCCTATTCTGTAATACAGTACGTGTTTGTGTGTGTGTGATATCGTCGCCTGGAGGAACATAAATTTTACTTGGCCAAGAGGGATTCATCCTTATACAACGTTCCATTGTTACCTTGTTTTTTGAAGAAGCGCAAATTGTTCTTTTTGATCCGAGTCACAAATCATGAATACTGAAAGCAGATCCGCCAATCTGCTGTAGTCATGTGCGTTGTACTTAGGTGGTGATGTATTGCTGGTGGTCCAGAGAGGCTGATCTGCATGCAATGAGTCAACAAAAGACTGGCATTCAGCACTTTTGTTGCCATGTCATGATTAAAATCAGACTTAATACCCCCCAGTGTTGAGAAGTTTTGCTGCTCAGTTGTTAAACTGCCTTCTTTTGGTGTGTGCACTGCACTTTGTGCTCCATTTTTTTATGGCTGGGTGCCAGGTTTACCTAGCCTGAACTCTTTGCCCTCCTCTCTCCCCTCGTCTGAAAGAGGAGGGAGAAAGAAATAAAAGGCATTCCAGGCAGTGTTCATTTGTCAACCCGCTCTTTGAGCAACAATAAACAAGAGAGTAAGAGGCAGCAACATATTTTAACAATGCCCACTTGTTCAGGCGTCTCCACCTTAAAGACATGAACCACAAATTGTCATTCATATTTTGTCTGTTTTTCCACGCTGTATGTATTTCCCATCATCCCTCCATCTTTGTATATTTACAAATGCTCCATTTATTCTGACTTCTCTCTCTAGGACACAAACACAGACACAAGAGACACAAGCTTAAGAGAAGGCCAGTGGCTGGGGTGACCGCCGTGTCTAATGCAGCCCCTGTGGTCAGCGCTGGTATATTCAATGACGTGGAGTCACTGAGTGCCGGCCTGGTCAACGATGCTTTGCTCAGATCAGAGAGCGGCGGCAGTGCTAGCGCTAGACCATCAAATGATAGCAGCGGTGACTCAGGACCTCACAGGAGATCAAAGCGCTTCCTCTCCTACCCGCGCTTCGTTGAAGTCATGCTGGTGGCCGACAGCAAAATGGTGGAGCATCATGGCAGCAACCTACAGCACTACATACTCACATTAATGTCCATAGTAAGTTCCACTCCACCAAATGGCATCCTGGCTGCTAGTGGAGAATGTTTGGTAGTTGGCTGGGAGATGAAAGTGTGTTTATGTGTCCTCATAGTATGCACATAAATGGACAGAGTAGCTACATGTGTGCGTATTTGTGTAGTAAATGTATGTACCTGTTCTGCTGTACTGTTCGTGCTGCAAGTCAGTCAGCCAGTCTTCGGAGGAGGGCCGTGGGAGGGAAAAGGGCAGCCTAGGGCAGGGGTAAACACCACTTTCAAACGGCCAGGGGGAAGAGAGGGCAGCTTGAGGTAGAGCCTGCCTGACAGCTTTGATGAATGTTAAAAATAAGCTCAGGTATGTCACATAGACGGCATATTCTCGGCCACTTCAAATACCAAGTTCTGCAGGTGCCTGGGGCCGACAGTCCTCAGGGGGAGGCTGAGATGACCTATATTCTGATCTTGGCAAAGGCTGCCTTCTCCGTGGGGGTTCAGGCCATTATCAACTTGATCTTCCAATCAACCAAATTCCCTGGTACCTGCTTGAGACTGCAGGAAGGCATCCATGATAGAGTTACCAGTAGATATACTGTGTGTCATTTCAGATGGCTTAAGTTAATGAATATACTATCAAGACTAGCGTTTTCATCCAGAGATTTGAGTTCATGTTTTGTTTCCTTCATCCAGGTATCTTCCATCTACAAGGACCCCAGCATTGGCAACCTGATTAACATTGTGATTGTAAAGTTAGTCATAATAAACAACGAGCTGGTAAGAGTCCCAAATTAATTTTCGTCTCCATACTTGTACACTTACAAATAGTATGTACCAATGAGTCTATAAACCTTTGATTATTTCTCTTTGTGTGTTTCTCAGGATGGTCCAGTCATTTCATTTAATGCACAGACCACTTTAAAGAACTTCTGCATTTGGCAGCAGAGCCAGAACATCCTGGATGATAACCACCATTCCCATCACGACACTGCCATCCTAATCACCAGGTGCAAGAAAAATATCAAGTTGTCGAGTTCTTTGCTGCATGCAGTATGCACTTTGAACAGGGCTTAGGACCAAACATGCCGTGAACCAAATCACATTGTAACGAGTGCACATTCTTTGAGAATCACTTGCATTAAAGGCATAGATCAAATGGTTTCCAGATACCCGGTGAGAGGAACTGCTGAAAATGAACCTAAACAAGGAGGATCCCCTGAAGGATCCCCTGAAGGTTGGCGAAGTGTTCTTCTTTTTGTACAGTTCCACTGACTGTGACCCATTATCTGTGTCTTCACCACAGGCAGGACATCTGCAGAGCAAGGGATAAGTGTGACACCTTAGGTAAGTGGATTTGTTTCTAAGTGTGCTGACCCACTTAACAACCATAAACTAATACACGGTATACTGTACTGCACATGCTGATGCTATGATCGCGATGGAAAATGGTGAGCCTCTTTTTTTTCTTCTTTTTAAGGACTTGCAGAGTTGGGGACTGTGTGCGATCCATACAGGAGCTGCAGCATCAGCGAGGACAATGGACTCAGCACTGCATTCACCATCGCCCATGAACTTGGCCATGTGTAAGCATACCATGTTTCCACTGATTGTTTACTGCAAGTACTATCGTCACTCCGAGCAAGTGAAAGTTTTGGTTTCAGTGAGAAGTCTTTCTAAGAATCCACTCATGACTTACCAGCAGATGGAGATCAAGCATTCTTACTAGGACAATCAATGAATATTCTAAATTCAATTATATAATCGAATTGTAAAAAGAAAAACAGCAAACCTTCAACTTTGAAAATTAATATTCAATTTTTAAAAAAAAGGCAGCACTACCACGGCTGTCTGCCTCGCATGTGCCGAGGCTGCTGCGCTGAATGCACTGCATGACGGACAGGACTCACACAACGTCACCTTTATTGAGTGAAAGTGTAATGTAGGTCAAGCTGAAACGAGCGAATAATTCAACAACAGCCATGTGGTAACGATGGAGAGTTCGTAACCCAACTTGCGCTCCAAACAATGTAAAAAGACCTGTTTTGAATTACTTACCAGTGTGAATATTATCTTAATTAGACTACTGAATAACATCAATAACGAGATATTAATTTGATCTGACTCCAAGAGACAGCGCACTCTCAGTTCACAGTGCAGCACCAACCACAGCACAGAGAGAGAGCTAGAGAGAAAGCTGTACACTCCTTAAATTAAGTTTTATGGTGCGTATCTTATATATAGGAGGTATATAAATCTTTCAAAAGACATGTTTATGTTGAAGACAGACAGCTTATATGTCTCTCGTTATTGGTGTGCCCTCTTATGGACATATTACGCAAAAATAGATATTGGAATAGTTCAGACCTGTGTGTTTTTTAGAGGGAATAATGATATAGTTTTGGCCCTAATTCTTGCATACTTGGACAACACAACAGCCGACAGCCATGAGCATTTTCTGATGCTTCTTTATATTTCTGATCACCTCTGCCCATTTTTTTTACCCCTTTGAGAAGAAAGAGATAAAAATGTAAATTGGATTCTCTGAATTTGTTGGTGACTTTCCTTCAGCTAACTTTGCATTGTCCACTGAATCAGCCAGAGCTGGGGGGGGGGTGTTAACCCTCTACAGTGGAGACTGTTACGGACCTTAACAGCCCACTAAACAAAAGGTGGGATTGTTCAATTCTGAGTTTATCCCCATCAAGCGGTGACAACATACTTGACGGCCGCTTAGCCCCAGGGCTCAGTGTTATATGGTACCTGTCTGGTGGGTAGCTCAGAGCGAAGGCGGCAGGCAGCGTGGTGCTGTATCTGTCCACCACCATGAATTTAATACTTCAGGCAGCCAGTACATACGCTCTGCATTATTTTCAACTGCAACCTTGAATGTGTTTCCCAAAGCCAATAACACAGTGACAGCGAAATATAAAATCAGTGTTTAGATTTGAAACATGTGGCCGAACAAATGCAGTTTTCAATTGGAGTCCTGTCTATGTTGGTGTGAGAAACACTAACAAATTAAAACTTCTAAGTCCCAGTCAGAAGCACTATAGTGCTATTCATCACCATAATACTGGCTTTTGTTACATGTATCACAGCCAAAGTTTGGCGTTACAGAGCTGTGCATCTGCAAGGCAGAAACTACAGCAAACAGAATTATTTTGAGAAGAAGGAAGAAAAAAAAAATTCAGTCCTCCATATTTCTCTTGTTAATGGAATATTTTTTTTATGATATCTCAACTTCTTTGTTTTTCTCTGCTAGGTTCAACATGCCTCATGATGACAGTAACAAGTGTAAAGAGGATGGAGTTAAGAATCAGCAGCATGTGATGGCTCCCACACTTAACTACAACACAAACCCTTGGATGTGGTCCAAGTGTAGCAGGAAGTACATCACAGAGTTCCTCGAGTATGTCACACTCTTTTCTTGATGTTTTTCTGCTGTTCAGGAGGAATATTCTGAACAACTCAAACAGCCTGAAATGAAATGATATGCAAAGTAGTCAGGTCAAGTAAAAAGAATTGTACATTTTAACTGATAACTACATTTTTTACATTTGTTTTTACTTCAAAGCTCCGTTCAAATTTAATTTACGGATGATCTATTCACAAAACTGCATCATAAAGATTTCACAAGTATGTTTCCTTAAACATACAAATACACACAGCGGCATAATCATACTGTATAAGCATGCTGTTTATTTTTTTCCACTTTTGGCTGCAACAGACAAATTTTTAGGCTTAAATGTAAATAAACTGTCATAATTTCTCAGGGCTTTTGCAGCCTCGAGTCTTTTCTTTTGCAAACGCTCCACAACCCCCTGAGAAAGAGCAGGGAACCCCTAGACAGAATAAATGAGATACTATCTGGAAACTGTCCAGGATCCCTTTCCATACACCCAACTATCCAGAGTTCTCCCTGCATCCCCCAACTCTTGCTCGACAGCACTTACTACATATAGTTGAGTGAAAATAAACAGAAATCTGTCAAGACACTGAGAAGTATATGTGTAGAGTAGGGGATCTATATATGTACAGAAAAATGACCTCTCCGGCTGTACTGAGTGTGTTTTCTGTCTGTTTGTGTCTCTTGTTTTTTCCTTTTTTCTTTAAGTCATTTCATTTTTTTCTTAATAGCACAGGATATGGTGAGTGCTTGCTTGACGAGCCCGTTTCTAGGCCATACAGTCTCTCGCAGCAGCTGCCTGGACGGATATACAATGTCAATAAACAGTGTGAATTGATATTTGGGCCGGGAACGCAGGTGTGCCCTTATATGGTAAGTGGAGTTGCCGTACGAATCTAAACTGTCATGTTGCACATGTGGGTCTTTAAGGAAACCGCTTGTGTTACGATCATGTGCTGCAGAAGTTCCCAGCTGAATTTGAAGCCTATAAAGTCACTTGCTGTATTGAACAGCGTACTGATTCTTTATAAGATACAAGCAAAAGAAAACAAATTTAACGAATGTGATGTGATATCTGTATACCTATACAGATATATATCTATTGTTGTTAACTCTTTACAACATAAATATGAGGAAAGGTGGACTCAGACTGAAATCATTACATCAAACCATGACATCAGTTGCTGTGCTTTCATCTCGTTCAATTTTAAGTGAATACTGCAGAAAAATATGCATAACACCCTTAAGCACTGTGGAACAGTTTTCTTGGCTCATCCTGGCTTGTTTTCCGCCCAGACATAAAGGTCATGCAAGGCACTGGCAGAGACCCACCTGGCAAATGAGAAAGCTGATACAGCAACTTAGTGTGACACCTTCTGGCATAATGTTTTCTAATGTGCAATAAACTGGATCTCTGCCGACGGGTGTCCATATATTAAGAGTTGACTGCAGTGAGGTTATTTAACATGACAGTTATGTTATGTTATGTCTTGTTCTGATTGTCTCACTGTTCTATCTGGAATCTCAGGATTAACTGTATGTGCGTGTGTATGTGTGTGTGTGTTCCTCAGACCCAGTGTCGGAGGCTGTGGTGCACCAGTCCGGAGGGCGCCCAGCGGGGCTGCAGGACCCAGCACATGCCGTGGGCAGACGGCACTGACTGCTCCCCTGGAAAGGTTAGTGTCATCTGGAAATGAGGACGGATGCGTAGAGTGAGGTGCTGTTTACGAGCATCTGGAAGCAAAAAGTAAAGTTTTTTTCATTTTAAAAAAAGGAGCAAGAAGTAAGAAATTGAACTGTGTTTTAATAATGCCAAGTTAGTGATGAAAGTGTAAATGAAACAACATGCAAAGTGCTCCAATAGTTCATGGAATTGCCACATTTTGATCCATTACATTAGAGCTTAACTCTCATATGGTTCTGTGGTGTGAGCTGACAATCCTCACCCTTCCCTTCTTTTGATCTTACAATATTTCCAGTGACTCATGACCATAAAATTGCTCACAGGCGTTTTAATCTAGAGTGCAAAATGACAAAAGACAACAAGTTTCCTGAAACTTCCCAAAAATAAACTCAGCATTGCAACATATGTAAACTCTTGTAATTGAACATGGCTGACATGTAAGTAGGTGGCATCAATCTGTAAATGATGGAGGTTTCTTCATGACTGTCTTAGTTTAGCTTTTAATTAGGACTTTCTCACTAAGCCCTCACTTCCTGCCACTCAGACTTAAAGAACTTGAAAGCCACAAAAAGTCCAAAAACACACAGATACACACACATGTTGAAACCTTTTCATGTTTACACCAACCTCTCATCCCGTGCCATGCCAGAGTGCACCACATTAAACACGTAAACTGGAGTCTGTTTATTGAACAGCGTAAGATTATCCTCCTGTTATGAGCTGAGATATATTTATTGACTAAGCGTGTGATGTTTTCTTGTCTTCTGTCCAGCCGGACCCAGCCATGAAATGTCTTTTTTGGTTCCTCTTTTTTCCGTGTGCTTCACTGTATAATTTCTCCCAGATTAGCATCAAAGCACGAGAGAGCAGATAGATGTGTTGCCAGTTCCATGGATAATATTTCATGTGCTCACTTTGTTCTTCTCCCTTTTTAAATGTTTCTGTCTTCCACTTATTTTTCTTTCTCTCGCTCACCTCTGATTTCTGTCTTTTCTGTTTGCTTCTCATTGTAGCACTGCAAACATGGCCTGTGTATAGCCAAAGAGCACGACGCCACACCTGTGGAGGGTGCGTGGGGAGTTTGGAGTCCTTTTGGTACCTGTTCGCGGACATGCGGCGGAGGCATCAAGATCGCTGTGCGCGAATGCAACCGGCCCGTGTGAGCAGTCGCTCTCTTTGTAGTCATGCATGCCTAGTGGACCTTGTCTCATATTAGCTGCCAAAGTCAGTGTTCCATAGATCAAGCCTCCTTAAGGGAATTCTTTCCATAGCTAGTGTTCATCAAGACAGGCTGTCTGATGGCAGATCTTACAGGGTTGTTTCATGGTAAAAATAAGATCACTGAGGCTCCTTGGATGTTGTCTTTTATCCTTTTTTAAGGCACAGATAAAAAAAAGAATGAGGCGAGATGTGAATGAGTTTGTAAACAATGCAGATGACATGCTGTACGTGTTTGAATCTGTAGGGGATGCTTGCTAAAGCATCTGCTGAAGATCTTTACTAAATCAAACCAATGATTGACCCATTCGCTCGCTCAATCTTGCTTCCAGGCCCAGGAATGGAGGAATGTATTGTGTGGGTCGCCGAATGAAGTTTCGTTCCTGTAACTCTGAGCCCTGCTCCAAGCAGAAGAAAGACTTCAGGGAGGAACAATGTGCGGCTTTTGATGGGAGGCACTTCAACATCAACGGTCTACCTCCTAATGTTCGCTGGGTGCCCAAGTACAGCGGAAGTGAGAATCCTTTTTTCAGTCACTAGCATCCTGCTTTCTCCTTTTGTCACCCTTGTGCATTAAGCAGATATTGTAAGCTTGACATTGACGTCTATTAGTATTTTTGAAGTTTTTGTCTCTGTCTGCCTCCTGTCAGTCCTGATGAAGGACAGATGTAAGCTGTTCTGCAGGGTGGCAGGCAGCACGGCCTACTATCAGCTCAGGGACAGGGTCATTGATGGCACGCCGTGTGGACCCGATACCAACGACATCTGTGTCCAGGGCCTGTGCAGGGTAAGGTTCCCAACTCTAATTAACTTCAAGACACTCGACTGCACGGTCCAAATGCATCAGTACAGTTTATTCTGTTATCTTAACTAATAGCTTTTAACAGTGACTATTCTTGCACAGCTACTGTGTGGAGCGGATATAATCGTCTATTTCTTTAAAGCAGATATTTTCAAAAAGCATATCAATCCTTTGCCAAACCAGACTGTTTATTCCCCAAACCTGTGACAAATAGTTTTAGTTTGAAAGCTTGATTACTAACATACCAAATACATCAATATGCTTCTTGAAAGACGCAGCGGGTCGCTCCGTGTGTACTCGACACCACACACAGTGTTTTCGTTAGATCGTAGTTCAGTAAGTTTCCTTCCTGGCAATGTCAAGTGGATTTTGATACATGCTGGGGCACTAAAGCTATGCTCCTCATCCTTTAAAGACAATCAAAAATGTCTCTTGCTACAACCAATTACAAGCAGAGCAGCTCATGCCATTTCCAGTGTGGTATTTTGAAGGAAATTTATTTCAGATGGGTGTCAATGTGATATGGCTACAACTCAGTAAGTTCTTATGAAACCATTTTAAGGGTCACAGGGTTTCTTTCATGGTCAGTATTTCACCAAGAAGTAAACAAGTAGAAGTCACGTTAATATTGCAGTGTTGAACTTTTGCCAAGTAACTGGAATTAAAGGGTAAGGAGAAGAAAGTCTTTCTGCTTTTAAAACTTCTCTTTTCCTCTTATTGTCCCTTTCCTACTACTATTTATATTACCTATACATTTTCTTATTTTCTATTTTTTTTATCCTTCCTTCCTTCTCTTCACTGAGCAGCAAGCGGGCTGTGACCATGTATTGAACTCTAAAGCCAGGAGGGACAAGTGTGGCGTGTGCGGAGGTGACAACTCTTCCTGCAAAACTGTGGCAGGCACCTTCAACATCGTCCGCTATGGTGAGCTGCAGCCTTGTTTATTACACTATCATTTCACTTTCAGCAAATGTAAACAACACCTTCTCTTGTTACATTGCGTCAACATAAAATGTTTTTACATGTGCTTAGTTGTCAGAATGAATAGCACTGAGGGAGAGGCTCATTTATTAGGCACAGAATGGAATATACTAATGATCTGAACCATTCGCAGGTTATAATGAAGTAGTGCGAATACCCAGTGGTGCTACAAATATAGATGTGCGTCAACACAGCTACTCAGGGAAACCAGAGGATGACAACTACCTCGGTAAGACATCCAACGTTTTGTTTAAAAGAAACTACTGTTAATTTCATTTCCAGCCATTTCTGAAGCAATGTGTCGTTGAAAGCATCTACTTAAACCTGCATGTGTTTGTCTCTACCTGCTTGTCAATGCAAATGAATATGTTCAGCGTTAAGTGTAAAGTCATGTACTGCAAACCTAAGGAGTTGGCATATAGTGTGCATACTAATATGTTAATGAGGCAGAAGTAGGCCTGTGGGTACCATTCCAGCAGTTGGTTTATAAGCAATCGTGTCTTGTGTGTGTGTGTGCGCGCGCGTGTGTGTGCGCGTGTGCAAGTGTGTGTACATGTCTCGTTGGCATGAACATGCTAATACTTGAGCTCAGATACCCCTCTGGCTACCATTCCATTAAGGTCAATAAGTGTGTGTCTGCATGTATAGTGTGTATATGTCTTCATATTGTTGTTGTTGTGTTTCTGTTATTCTGTGTGTGTATGTATTACATGCCACCATGCAAATATCTGATTGGTTTTTCAGTCGTCACCCTTTATTTTGTGTGTGTGTTTATATGTATTTGTGTACGGGCACAGTCATTAGGGGCCCAAAGTGGAGACGAGTTTGCCGGAATGAGGGCCGCTCTCCACGGTCATATTAGTGTAATGTGTGAAATGGCGAGGAAAGTAAAGGCAGGAAATTAGCTCCATAATCGCATTAGGGTGAATGAGTGCAGCAGACTGGCTGTTGAACAGAACACGACGGCCCTGGATGGGACTTCTCCAGGAACAGAGGATTATTTTACCCCAATAAGGCTTTACTGCTGCCTACTGCATGTGCCTTACTGTAAATGAAAACATTAGCCGCAGTGTTGCTAAGCTGGTCACATGCAAACCCACACCATTTTATTTATTTTTATTTAGCAAGTTAGTTTCATAAGAATCATATTCACAAAAATTCGCATTTTTTCTACACTTGTTATGTGCCAATAATGCAAAGATTTTTTGATATTATATTGGGTACCACTCTTTCTGGCTGTCTGTCTCAGTGGGATCAAGCACAGTGAGTGAGTGTTGTTTTCTCTCCCCCTGCAGCCATATCAAATAGCCGTGGAGAGTTCCTGCTTAATGGAGAGTTTGTGGTCAGCATGTTCAAAAGGGAAATAAAAGTGGGAAATGCCGTCATCGAGTACAGTGGCTCTGACCATGTCATTGAGAGGATCAACTGTACTGACCGCATTGAGGAGGAGATTATTGTCCAGGTAAACTGTCCTTATCATGCTCACAAAGCAAGACTGCTTTAGAAGCAGTGGCATTTGTTAAACATATAAAGACAAAAGATATCTTGAATGCAGGAATGTAAATGCTTCAATGAGCTTGACCTCCAAAAGTATTTACTGTTACTCTGGAAGATGTGCACAATCCCTAATGTTAAAAACCCTTCATCTTACTGTATAATAATAATTACATTACCTGCATTTTCCATAGGTGCTGTCTGTGGGGAATCTTTACAACCCAGATGTCAGGTACTCCTTTAACATCCCCATAGAGGACAAACCTCAGCAGTTCTTCTGGGACGCCTATGGGCCCTGGCAGGAGTGCAGCCGGCTGTGCCAAGGTGAGGGGGAGGCTCAAGGGGTCGGCACAACGAGGTGATGGGAGTGCTCAGTGATAAACAGTGTGGTGAGAGTAGAGATGAGATAGAAAGGAGAGAGGAGACATGGGAACCACTGAGCCAGACGCATAGGAGAGAGAGGATTGTGTGGCTAAACTTGACAGGTTCATGCTAGACATATATAGGTTTGGAACAAGTGATTAAAGTTAGACCTCATAGTATGCTGTGGCAGATTACCTTGTTTGGCATGACTCTGGACATGCCGGAGTATGTGGGCATGCAGGGGTGGATCGCAGGTAAACTCTAAAACCTGTGTTAATGACTCAAACGTTTTTTTCTGAGAATTTCTTTCTCAACTTTTTGACACTGCTCTGCTTGAACAACCAACTGTAAATTCCAATGAGAAACGAATGAGTTCACACAGCAGGATAAGCAGCTAACATTTAATGCTCTCAGCACCTTTTGATTTTCCAGTTTATACAGCATTCTGAGGCACACTAAGCTCCCATAGACTGTGCTGAGCTGCAAAACTTGGTAACATGAGGGACTGATAGAGAATCTATTTCCTGGTGCCACATGCGGTTTAAATCTCTTTGCCCGACTGTATACTTGTTGCTCTGCGGTTCAGTGCAGGGATGTCAACACGAGAGCCAAAGTGAGACACACACACACACACACATTGTTGCTGGTATTCACTGCAGCCCCATGATGATACTTCAGCAAGTTGCTACGCCGCCTCAGACAACTACTTGCAGGATCTTATAGAAGCTGAGGTCAGTCAGGGGAAGGTAGTGGAGTTTCATTTAAGGATGAAGTTCCGTACCCTGTATTGTAACACTAGTCATTACATTTTGCATACTCCTGTTTCCCATCATAGAACAACATACAAATGGAGCAAAATACATTCTCTTTATCCAAAAGCCTAAATATTCAACAAATCTTCTTTAATATCTTAGCAGTTAGTATTGGTAGCTAGCAATTAACATTAACAGTATAGGTGAATCTAGCGTTATTGTCTTCTTCTGTTCCTCTTAGCAGGTAGCGGTTAGCACATAACATTAGCTAAATGGTAGCATCGGAACTGTATTGTCTTCTTCTGTTCTTCCTAGCGGTTAGCAGTAGCATTAGCAATAGTTAAATGGTAGCATCGGTACTGGCCACTACCTGGAGCATCTCTGGGTCAGTTGAACGTGGCGGTGCTGTTTGGATTGTGTAGGAGCAGTGTGAACTGGCACTAGGGGGGGTGACTCTGGGACGCCGGAGTTCACTGCCTAACCTCCTGGAGGTGTAGTGGGACTAAGTAGGCGAAACACTGTTGAAGGGAGGTTTCCACCTGATGACCCCCAGAGACGTGTTAGGAATCACTGCTCTTTGGCAGGTATAGAGGCAGATTAGAGCTCCAAGGTTCTTCACTGAGAATGAATCCTCTTTTTGAGCACAAGTATCTTGTGTTTAAATTAACATGTACATCACAAATGCACATAACAAAAAAAAAATACTCATGGAATAATTATGCTTAGGAGTTATATACTTTTCACTTTTTAAATTTAACTACTATCCAAACTTGTGTCATTGTGTCCTTTGTAGGAGAGCGCAAGCGAAAGATTCTCTGTAGCAGAGAGTCAGACAGGGTGGTGGTGTCAGACCAGAGGTGTCATGGTACAGCTAGACCTGCTGTCATCACTGAGCCCTGCAACGCTGATTGTGAACTCAGGTTTGTATTATGTATTGTATGTACCAGTTTAAACAACCTTTAGCCTACATGAACCGATTAACAGCATTCTTCACCTAGTCCTTTAAAAATACTGACAAGGATTTGCCCGATTAACCTAAATACAGGTGGCATGTGGCTCGTAAGAGTGAATGCACAGCCCAGTGCGGCCTGGGATATCGTACGCTGGAAATATACTGTGCCAAAATCAGCCGTACAGATGGGAAGACCCAGAAGGTTGATGACCGCTACTGTAGTGGTCAGCACAAACCTGATGATAAGGAAGGTTGCCATGGAGACTGTAACCCAGGTGGCTGGGAGTACTCGCCTTGGTCAGAGGTAAGGTTGTTGTAGGAAGCGTGGGGTTTGTGTGTGAGCATAATAATCCAGATGTTAGTCAAAGGTTTTCATAGATGGCACACATGTGTTTCCACTTGCTGATGTTCAAACATTTGTATTGCAGTGCTCCAAGAGCTGTGGTGGGGGCACTCGCCGTAGAGGGGCAGTGTGTCGAAAGGCAGCCGATGCTGGCGGTGATGAGAGCAAATGCAGTCAAAGGGACAAGCTGACCGTCCAACCCTGCAATGAATTCCTCTGTCCACAGTGGAAGACTGGCGACTGGTCTGAGGTCAGTTCAGCTCTAATTGTGTTCTCTTTGCCTGTTGAGGAAAACTAGTTCGATATGTACCGGTCACGTGCAGTGTTCTATGCAAAGGAAGTGGATAGATGGAGGCCATGATAGCATTTAATGTTTACATTAAAATGTTTCTTCTTTCATTTCCAATTATATACATGGAAAAAATTCAGACGAATGATGATGATGTAATTCGAGAGCTCTCTGTCAGGCCATACAGTTAGATAAGTGTATATACATTTATCGACAAGGAAGACATCCCAGTGTTTATGTAGCTGGGTTTAGACAATGTAAAGAGAAAGAGACTCCAGTGTAAATACTTTTACTTTTACTTTTAAGCCAGCAGTGATCTGGGTCAAATGTAAAATCCCAGTGATGATTGTGCATGTCTCAGCTGTGGGAGACTTACTCCCCTCCTTCCACTGTAGTGAGTGTTGGGAAATCGGTGATTGCAGGGTAACTTAACTGCGGCTCGGACTTAACTACTGTACAGTTTGCACACTGTAGAGCGAGGTGCTTGCAAAGCTTTGGGCTGCATTCCAGGAATATTTCAGATCTCCCATGTGGTGCTGCTAAATACAACCATCTACATTACACTGTATACATATGCACTGTCCTCACACATAAATAAACACCCTTACCCTGTCTTTTGGTCCCTTCCCACTGCCATTTGTTTTGTAATCTGCATATCCTGCTTTCCACAACACCAACTGAGCTTCCTCTGCCACGGACTGGAATTCCAACAGGCTCAATGGCTGGGAACAAGCAGTGCTCATGTAATATACTGTGTACTATACTACTGTACCCATCTCTAAACGCTGAAAATATTTCCCTTTCAGTGCCTTGTGACGTGCGGGAAAGGCTATAAGCACCGTCAGACGTGGTGTCAGTTTGGTGAGGACCGTTTAGATGACCGCTTTTGTGGGTCATCTAAACCTGAGTCAGTGCAGACGTGCCAGCAGCAGGAGTGTGCCTCTTGGCAGGTCGGACCCTGGGGACAGGTGAGCATTAACTGTTGTGTATAGTCCGCAGTATACTTTGTTCAAGGTTGGCAACAATTGACACAAATTATCAAAAGGTCATTTTGTGGGGAAAGAGGGTAGGTGCTGATGCAATGGACCTGAAGTTTAGGTGACAAATCAGGGGCATACCTTCTTAATATGTGATGGTAAAAAATCACTTTATATTCCAGACCAGGTGAAACAGCAGGAATTGTGCTCTTACTCTTATCGAGATATCAGGTATTCTTTTCTAAAATTTGCCCATAGACCACATGAGATAAAATTGTGTTTTTCATCTGTGCTTGATACAAGTCTTCATATTGGAAAATGACATGGTGTTTTTTAAGGCATATAAGAGGCTATTCCAGATATCTCAATTCACAGCCAGTGCTTTCATATGTTATATTAATACACAAGTCTATGCAGTTGATGGGAAGCAGCATAGAGGCTGACGTGTACAATTGCTGTTGCGTCTCTGATGAATTCTCCCCAGATGTAAACCAAAGGGAGTACACAGATAGGCTATGCTCATCATTTAGCACTCTCCCCTTTTTGCTTGTCTGTTTAGACACAGAGCACATCCTGCCAAAATAAATATACAAAAGCCATGGATGATCTGGATAGGCGTGTACTTCTGCAAAAGCATTATATAGGCTTATGTATACAGTATGCAGTGTCCGTGTGTGTCTGTGTGTGCAGGCTCACTTGTGTGTGTACACAGAGAGCTGAAAAAATGTGAGATATTTTTGTGCCCCCCATCAGAGGATGTGCCCATGTTAAGGTATATTTGAAGTCGTTTAATGAAGCGTGGTCAAATGGTAGTTGAAGTTGCCGCCACACAAGTTTGACCCTGTTTCACTGGAGGCAGTGAGGCAGAAGAGAGCGTGGGCCAGGGTAGTATCCTCTGACTTCGCTACAGTGGAAAAAAGACAAGTGCAATGTATATGAGCAAAGGTCCTCTTTCTTTTATATGATGTTTGAGACTCCTATCTACTTGGAAACTTGGATCTTAGGATGTTTCTCAGAGGAGTAAAGTGGGAAAAGAAGTCTTTTATTTGCTAAGCCTGGTTTACAGTTCTTTTTTTATTTGTTTGTGTGGGGGGTTGCTTTGTTGGCTCCGATGAACTGTGTTTTTTTTTTTGCTTGCCTTGCTTGCCTCTTTCCCTGTTTTCTCTTTGGCTCACTGTAATGTTCCTCCACCAACCCTTTTTTTCCCTCTTTGAACCCAGTGCACTACCTCGTGTGGGCCAGGCTACCAGATGCGAGCGGTGAAGTGTGTGGTTGGCTCTTATGGTGCTGTCATGGATGACACTGAATGTAATGCCGCCACCCGACCCACTGACACCCAGGTAAGGGGGGCATGATCTTCCTTCCTTCCTTTCCTCTTTTCTCCCTCTCTCTAACATCTTTCTTTTACTTTATGGTCACAGTATCTTTATCCCTTCCTCGCTGTGAGAGGAACAGTTGTTCCATGGTTGAGTTACAAACCGATTCATACTGTTAGGGGAGAAGCATCCACATTGATGCACGCCGATGCCCGACACTCACAGGCAATAAAGCAATGTTGTCTGATCTAGCCTGGTCGAGAGCTAAACGCAGAGGAGGAGGTTAAACTGGCTTCACTATCCCCACGTAGAGACGAACCAAATTCCCTAAAAGAAACCCCAAATGTTGCAGGTTTGCCGGACGGTGCTATTCCTAAGAATACTCTCATCCTCATTTGGTTGTCTTCCTCGTCTTGTCTTCGCTTCAAAACTTCTCTTCGTTGTGACAGCTGTTCTTGGACACCCGACTACAGACCTAAATATATCAGAATTTATAGAGATATCACAAGTTGCATTTAATGGGATGTTCTTCAAATGACTAATGACTAATATTTAAAGCAGGCGAGCTGAAAAGTGATTCTACACTTTCCAACATTTTGCTCTTATCCCCTCTACCCGCAGACTGAGAAAGTGTTTCATTCTCTCAGTTTTACACGTGAAATTGTTTGTGTTGTCTGAATCTCTTTGTGCATGTGTTTGTTAAGTGCACCACACACACAAAGAGACACAGAAACGGCAAAGAAACCTATTTTGAGCTGAATGAGAGTTTTGTTTGGTCAGCGCGGGGCGTAAACCCATTTCAGAGGGCTGAGCATGCAGACTCAGGATGAGGCCCCCCTTTAGTCGCAGTGGCTCTTAATTCCGGTGCCGGGCGGCAGAGCCAGTGACCCTGAAGCAGTCGCCCCACCTCGTTGTGATTCTAACCAGCCAGCCATGAAGTGGGCCACCAGGCCGCCAGTCCCACCACCACCAGCCACCAAGCAGGGCTTAGAAAAAGGGGCACAGATAGATGGATGGAGGTCTGAGTACAAGGAGGATAGAGGCGGAGGCAAGAGATGCCTTGCGCGGTACTTCCACACATAGACTGGAGGAAGGCTGAACAGTTATGAACACTGCTTTGGCTTCTTGTATAGTTTGTGTATAGTTTGTGACAATCTCAAAACTTGTCATATTTTTTATCAGGTTTGTACTGCATTAAATGCCAGCCTGAGAGGAAGTGCACAGAGGTACCCGAAGCGTTGCCATGAGGACTATTTGCTTCCGTTAGGTTTCAGAGTGTGGAATGTGGAGCCTGCTCAGAGCCTGTGCGACCTGATTAAGGCCCTCATTCCTAGATACTGGGGGTCAGAGGGCACCAGAGGGCATGGGGGGAAAAGAGGAAAGGGCGGAAGGTGAGGGACAAGGGGGTGGATTAGGGGTGGAGTTTACAACCACGCCAGCATGGGTATTGGAGCCCTGAATACCACTCCACTATGACCTGTTATGACAGGGATCAGGGCTTTATGCTGAGTGGCTTACTGCCACAATCCATAGTTTGAACTGACGGGGGGGACCCTGTTAATGTTGTTTTGGTAAGGTGGGGGGAAAGGGTTGATGGGAAATACAACTACTCTCAAACGCAAAGCTGAAGGAATATAGTTTAAGTTGTTAATGACTGTCCCATGTTGGAGGAGCTATCTCTGATATTCATGGTATTTTGTGGTCAGGGACAGATGTTGTTACAGTATATTCACTTTGTTAATCACTGCATGAATGGGTGTATGTGTCCTCCCTTCCACAGGACTGTGAACTGGCCCAGTGTCCCAGCAGCCACCCTGTTCCCCCAGGGACCAAAGTCCCCTCCCACCAGGGCCACAAAACCCAGTGGCGGTTTGGTTCCTGGACCCAGGTTGGTTGTTCTGTCAAATCTTCCATCGGAGTGTCTCTTGGTTGGTTTCCAGCCTCTTAACCTTTCTCATCTGTATAACAGTGTAGTGCCAGCTGTGGCAAAGGGACGCGGATGCGCTATGTGAGTTGCCGTGACAACCAGGGTGGTGTGGCAGAGGAGTCAGCGTGTGCCCACCTACCAAAACCCCCTGCCAGAGAAGTTTGCTCCGTAGTGGCCTGCGGACAGTGGAAAGTGCTGGAATGGACAGTGGTAAGAAAGCCACCCGTCATCATCATTTATTATCTCAGAAATGCAGCTGCGCCCACTTTCAGTATATATATTATCCAGTGCTGTAGAGGACAGTTTCAAATAAGTGGACATTCGGGAAAGAGTTTTCCTGCATTTTCCATCAGATCTGCATCTCATTACACTGACAGACAGCATTTGTTTATTAACCTAAATTGTGTGTCGTCAATATCGATGTCCAGATGTTTTTCTTCCTGCAAGTTTTATTTATTTCTGTGTACTCTGCATGATTTTTCACCTACACTTGCAATTAGTGTCTGCACACGCTATGTAGATGTTTGTGTGAGCGAAGATGTGGAGACAAGGTTGCAGCTGGAAGGCAAGTGTGTATTGAGGCTTGGAGGACTGCTGGAATGAGACTAGAGACGGAGTGTGTGTTTGTGTGAGAGAGAGAGAGTGAATTGAAGTTTCTGGAGCTGGGAGATGCAAGGGGCTGCAGTGAGGGGCTCCAGTCCTGTTTACAGATGTTTCTCATCAGAGTCCTGGTGATACAGTACAGCCACACTGCAGGTCTGGTCACCATATACACACATGCATGCATGCACACCCACACATGTACCACCAAGCCAAAGACACTCATTGACCCCCCCACCCCACCCCACCCCACCCCACCCCACCCCAAAAGGAAATAGTTCATCTTAAGGCCAAAAAAGATTTCAGAGTCCTATCCCAGCCACAGACACACACACAAGATTTACTAACCCAAAGCGAAACAGCCTTCTTAATCTTGTAGTGACAGAACACTCCAGTATGACAGAGATTTGTCTTTGTTCTCAGAGCCTTTACAGCTTATAGCATGTTATCCAACAGCTTCATTTAGTATCACATCATATACATCGACTTACTGTATGTTAACCTTCTTACAGTATCTAAAATCATGTGAAGTCCATAACATTATGACAGAGCAGTGTAAACCTCTGGACAGTATAATCCCAGGCGAGGTTTTAGAGTGGACAGCTGTTGCATAAGTGTAATAGATCGCCTTATGCAAGAAAGAAAGTGGACTCTGCTGTGGAGGAGCTGAGAGAGACGCCATTAGTGCTCGGCAGAAGATCTGCCTTGTGTTATTTTCCAAAAAAAGAGAGATGTGTGCTTGGGTCCTTTAAGGATATACTGCATGGTCAGCCAGTGCCAAAGCCAGGGCCAATTGCTTTATGCCATGTGTAACTGGAGTGAGAGCTGTTCCAGCATCATAACACCAAGTCAAGCTTGTTTTCAGTTAGTGGTGACATTGTTTTTGTTGAAAATTTTGGGCAATTTTAAGCTTCACTTTGGCATCAAGATTCCATCTGTTTGCAGTTGGCATAGTTCTGCTCTGGTTTTGGCCTTCAGCGGGCTCTGGAGTGACTTTACAGTGAAGTGTAAATGGGGTCAACACTTCCATAACTTTTAGTAGTTGCTGCCCCCCAGTGAAAGGGTTTAAGTGTCTTGGGGTCTTGAGATCTACAGTTGGATGTATGCCACAGCTGCTGCCGTTCAGGCCTTGTTGGGAGCTGAGCCTGAAAGTGAAGCTCTTCATTTTCCAGTCAAGTGTCACCTGTGGTAACAAACCTGAGTAGTGGCTGAAAAGATGAGATCAAATACAAATGACAGGAATTAGTTTCTTTTGTAAGACCTGTCAATATCTGGTTATGAAGAAAGGAAGGAAGAAATACATCGAAATATTTATTGAAATAAATCACATACAGATTCCAATAGTAATAATTATGAACCTTTCATACAGGAATTGCACCTCAAAGAGCTTTATAACAAAGAAATCACATGCACCAAGTGAATGCTTCACATGGAAGAGACAAAATGGGATAGAACATTTGATGTAAAATAAGATGGAGAATAAAACCAGGGTGCTTTTTTTATCCAGCCACACACATCACTTTCTATGGTGCAGATGCCTAGCCACATGTAGAATGTATTCTAGCCTTGCATGTTTGGAGGATATTCAATCCTCCACAATGCCTTGGAGAGCAGAATTTATGGTTGAGAAGACCAGGGATCACGTTTATTATATCATAACGCTATATTTGTTACAGTAACCCAGGTTCACCCTTTTATTCCAAAGTTCAAACCTTGGTAAAGTGCAGTTTTAAGAGCCATTCACACCAGTAGTGGGTTGGTGTAACTTCTTCACACCATGTCATATCCACTCTTTAGTCAAGTGTATGTTTTTCTGTCTGTTGTTTGTTTGCATCTAGATGCATGTGAGCATATGCATTTCTACTCATGACTGATCTGTTTATCCACTGTACGTCTGTGTTTTCAGTGCTCAGTCACCTGTGGCCAGGGGAAGACAACGCGGCAGGTACTGTGCGTCAACTTCAGTGACCAAGAAGTGAATGCTAGTGAGTGTGACCCAGATGATCGTCCTACCACAGAGCAGGACTGTGCCATGTCTCAATGCCCGTCCCGTTCCAGTGAGTCCCGACCTTTCCCGTCCTCACCGAACGCCAGCGGCAGGAACAACCTGCCCCGCAGCCAATCCCACCAGTGGCGGACTGGACCGTGGGGCGCGGTGAGCCACACGCAGCAGCTTCGCATCACAGTGGTCAACAAACCATTTCTTTGGGGCCTAACATTTGAAGCATTGTGCTTAATCTTGTGCAACCAAACCCTCAGCTTAAACAATAGAAGTCTGGAGAACATTTTAGCAATGATACAGTCGCTGAGTCGAGGCAGCACTGAGATGGCTTTTTTTGTAATGATCCTACCATTAGGAAACTGTTTGTCCACACCAGGAACTATTCAAGGCTTTTCTTTTCGTGCACACAATTGTTCCATGTCAGCTTTCTTTTGTTAGCGAACTAACTTTAGTAACTTTCTCTCCGGCACTGTGAAAGTAAAATAACAAGCACCAGAGGAATGCTCTGTCCAAGTAAAGTCAGACTACAGTCTCACAACACTTAACACAGCCACTGTCCGCATTGAACCAACCGTTGTGTAATATTTAGCCATCTATTGATTGAACCAATGATGAGTCTACACAGGATTAAAGGAGTAGTATGATATTTTGGGAAATGTGCTTATTCACTTTCTTGCTGAGAGTTCGGGATGAGGAGATGGAGACCACTTTCATGTCTGTATGCTGAATATGAAGCTTCAGCCATCAGCTGGTCAGTTTTAGAAATGGATTAAATAAATATGTCGTAACTGTAACGATAACATTAATTAGTAAGCTTTAGAGAGCTTCTTATTGCTAAGCTAAGCTAGCTAGCTTCATATTTACCATACAGACATGAGAGTGGTATAGATCCAAATAAGCATAGTTCCCAAAATGTCTAACTATTCCTTTAAGGTGTGCTAACAACATTTTTCTTCATGATAATGATTTGCTCATTAAGTTCCCTGTGCTGTAGGGGTTGTTTGAGCACTAATGTAAACTACAGTCCAGCAATTTCTTATAGCAGTTTTTGAAGCAGCTATTTTCCTCCTACAGTGAATTTTGTAATCTGATGCAGACTTCGACAAATGCTCATGAAGTGAGGCTCAGTGCTCTGGGTCCTTCACTCTTTTAAGACAAGGCCTCAGCAATTGTGATGTAAGACCAAAGGATAGTGTGAGCCAAGAGCCACAGGTTGCCCCCCCCACCACCATGCATCTCTTTCTTTGTATTGTTCAGCTGTTTTTTAGAAACTGGGTTAGTGATAATCTCAGTCCAAAAATAATTCTGACCTTGAAATAACTCTGGGAAGTGATTGCAGCTATTTCTGGTGAGTCTTCCTTCCTCTGTCCTGAGGATGTGCACTTTAATACAGGCTAGACATGCTCAGTCATTTGACTTGAGATGTCTCTTAGTATTGTTCTCTAATTTTTGGAAGAGTGGGTGTTTTGTGTGCAAACAACATCCTACATCCCATAATACAGTGTACCTCATAGTGCACATTCATTCCAACATGCTCTGTGTACAAGATTTAACAGTTTGCAGTAGTTTTACTTCGGCGGGTGTTTTATGTCATCGTGTCTAAACAACATGTAAATGATATGCAGTATATCCCTCTGGGACTGATTTACACCCCTACACTGAGCATCTATTTGTGAGAACCCTTTATTTGACACTGTGTACTCTTCGCTCTCTGTAACAGTGCTCCAGCACATGTGCAGGAGGTTTCCAGCGGCGTGTAGTAGTGTGCCAGGATGAGAACGGGTACCCTGCCAACAGCTGTGAGGATCGCAGCCGGCCCAGTGAGCAACGATCCTGTGAGTCAGGGCCATGTCCACAGTGGATCTATGGCAACTGGGGAGAGGTAAGACAGACACCACTTTACTGCTGTTTTCATCTTTTACAGCTTACAGATACTGGTCTGGTTTGGAGAGAAAACTGTAATGTCTGGGAAGCTCACATGAATAATTACTTTGACTCACGGAGAAGCTAGTTTGATAATGCATTAGAAATCAGCCAAGAGTCGGGCTCACATTCTCCAGTCTTCACATAAAAAATGGCCCTAGTTTTTGCTTCACACTCGAAAACCTTTTCCCCAAACCCATTTGTAAAACACAACCTCTCCTCCTGCTGTCTTCAGTGCACCAAGCCATGTGGAGGTGGGATAAAGACGAGGCTGGTGGTGTGTCAGCGTCCAAACGGCGAGCGTTTCAATGATCTGAGCTGTGAGATCCATGACAAGCCACCAGATCGTGAGCAGTGCAATACTCAGCCGTGCCCGTCTAGCCCCCACTGGAGCACAGACCCATGGAGCTCGGTACGCTCATAAAAAATACTCTATATTTGTTTTTCAACCTCACATGTTTTCAAATACCTGTCGTCTTCCTCTTTCACAAACAGTCTTAAACGGGCAGGATGACTGTGGTGCTTTTGCACTGGAGAAATCACACTCCCGCTTCTCTGCTTTTACTCTTAACCTCCTCCACTTCCTGCTCCCTGTCTGGTGCCTGTGATTGGTCAACGTTTCCTCAAGACATTCGGAAAGTTAATTTCTGTTGCACTTACATGGCAGAGATACGCTCACTTGCAATAATGCCAAAAAAGTACAACATCGCAAAATACTTCAGTGACAGCTGTGACCATAAGAACATTTTTTTGTCAGTCCTAGTTACCATAAAACTGTTGTTGAGCCTTGTACTAGCATTTGAAAAATTCAGGATCACTTTGTATCACAATCAAAGTTAGTTTTGTAAAATATTGTTTTTAAAGATAATTTATTAAGATATTTTTTCCTTTTTATCTTTTGTATATAGCATTAACTTTAAAAAGTGATTTATTTTGTGTCTTAGCTCTTTGTATTCGCACATTTAGCCAATCGTTGTTCATATGCAAATACTGATGAATGTTTTTGTATATCAGGAATATACAGTACGATGCCTTGTTCTTTATTATCCAAAGAATGGCCCATGATCTCCAAATATGCGGTGCTACACAATGTAGTTGATGTTATGAACATTAGAAGCGCCAGCTTACATAGGGCTGTGTACTATATATACATCTTTGTACTATATACATCTATGAAATGGCTATTGTATCAAGAATTCAATTTGTCTCAAGGCACATGTGGTTTTTTAGAGAAGTTACTAATCTTATTTAGACACTTTATTTTACAGTTTATGTATTTACCCTCTGCTAGGAGACCAACAGTGGTGTTGCCCCAAACATGACATTGACAATGAAGCATGAATATGTTGACTCAAAAGTTCCTGAAACGTCCAGTATCAGTAGTAAACACCAGCAAGCAGCAGCTGTACCAGCGCTGTAAAATAAAGTGTCTCACCGAGTTTGTGGTAATTAGAACTAATAGCCATTGTATTCCAGTTTGGCAGAGGGTTTTGACCCAGATTTCCTTAGTGTGGCCAAAACAATAGGTTTAAATCTCTCTGCTCCAAAGGTGCTTTGATATGAGTGTATTTATATTGTGTTAGTTGATGTTTTCTCTGTACAGTAAGTACTTGGAGTTGCTAAATATGCTATGCTCAACAATACCTCACTTGGAACAAAACACAACTCAACTAGCCATTAAACTATGATAACCTACACTACAGTGGTGCTTTGGCCAAACAAGGGAGATATAAGATAAATATAAAAAAATGAACCATCATATTTTGGTCGGTTAGGTGTGTATTGTGGCACATTGCTTTTTGGTGCTACCTTTTCTGTACTTTTTATTTCTTTCCATGCGCAGTTAGTGGATTGATCAGATTGATCAGCTAAATGCAAAGTGTATCACAGATTTGATGAAATTATGTTGCATTGTCTTCGAATGTACAGCAAACAACTTGCTCGACCTTTAAGAGAATGGGCTGTTAAAATGTCGTACTTTGAACACGTGATTCCTGTGACCACAGGGGAAGTTAATAGTGTTTTGTATCCAGAGCTCTTACTCTGAGCCAACCTAATGTGTCTACCTCAGTCTCTGTTTTGATTGCCCCCCTGCCGTATCTTTCTCTCCCTTGCACTGGAGGGGTTTTGGCTGGCTAAGATTAAGCATGAGTTGTTGAGGCTACCCATTGCAGTTGATGGCCCTAAACACAGATCCAGGGTGTGTGTCATCTCCCACCTTCTAATGCTCACCATCCTGCTGTGGACAGTGAAAACTGATCCAGAATCTGTGGTTAGGGGCAACTTTTGCCTGCAGCCCACCCAGTTGACTCCTCCTGGTCATAAATGTCTGTACTGACATCACACCTTATTTTAAGGGCCTGTTAACACAGCAGTGAGTACATTTTTTACCACACATCATTTACTAATGAGAACTATCGCTCGCAATGAGTCCCACATGTGAGATTGTAAGGCAGCCTAAAATCAAATCGAGGTTGAATCAGTGAAAGTCGAACATGGTATTAACACAGCATATAAACTATTAGTCCTGTTTAGTTTCATTTTTCAGTCTTAGCAGTTTGACTCTTTGTGGGCAACCTCTTGGTTCAAATAGCAGTACAGCTCAAACACCATATCAACAGGCTCTTGAAATAAGTATATTGTATGTCTCTTATTCACAAATGGCAGTATTCTGTAGTCTGTGTTTCAAGAAGATTTCTGTACATTTATGTAATTACTTGTATTTATTGTTTACTTCATTATAATGTTATGTCAATATTTAATTTTTTATGGATTTGTTGGATTTCTGTTCATTTCCAGAAAAGGTTACGATTAAAGTGAAGTAGAGGTACTATCAAAGGCTTTTTTCATTCTTATTGAAACCAAACGTTGTGGTCACTCTTCAGATTACGGCCCACAGTGTACAGCGTGATTCTTCCAAATGCACAGTGCAGTGTGGTGTGTACCGATACACACATGTATGTGCAGTGGAACAAGTGGAGTTAGGGAATAAGGGAGTAACAATCTGGGAACTCGACCAGCAAACGTTGAGGATGGATGCTCGTTTATTTGTTACCTGTGTGTGACACTCACTGATCACGCTTATGTAACCTGTTAGAATAGGTTAAAAAAAACCTACATGTGCCTACGTGTGTGTATTGGTACCTGCTGTACTGGTGCGATGTACAAAAAAAATGACACTGTAATTTGTTCAGACCGTAATCTAAAGCGCTACCAACATTTTTTGTCACATGCAGTAAGCAGGCTGAGGTCAATGCAAACTAAGAAAAAGGGGGCGTAAACAACTGCTTATAGCTTGCTGACAGCTTACATTGACTGGTTGTCCAAAAAAGTCGGAAACAAAGATATATGATGCAAGTACCAGCCTCTAACAACATTCATTACACCAATAGCCTGGCTGCTTGCAACATTGTAGTCCTGTATTAAAATGTTGAACTCCATCTTCATGGCATTTACAGTGTGTTTGAGGATAAGGAAGTGTCCTTTCTTATATGGTGTTTTACGTTTGACTAAGACTAAAAGATTTAAAAAGAAGGGCCTGACAAATAGCTTCTAAAACAGTCCTCCCCACAAGCCTATTCAGCGGGCTGTTTTTTCTGAATGAAAAGGCACAAATCACTGAGCAATATCCTTGTTATTTTATGTGGTCAGGGCCTCTGCTGACCCCTTTGAGCGACCATGCTTTTACCTTCTGCGTCAGAGGTTCAAAGCTATTTCCATCAAGGTAAATCTTTGTCCTGCGTGACAATGCCTCAGTATACCTCCCACTGCATTTACTGTGTTCATTCACTCTCCATGTGCCCGCCCCGGCTTTCTCTGGGACGCCTGGTGACGCGTGTTTGGCCATGAAGTTGCCTGCGTCCTTTGCCCCTTTCTGTCAGCCCCCTCTACTCTGGTCTAATGCGGGTTGATGATAGTGTACCAATGTGGGGGCCAGTGACAGTGACTCGAATGAGGGGGGCCGTCAGCAAGACAATGCAGTGGTGTATTGGTGGGTCAAGGGTCACGTTTGATCTGGGGAGGGGCCCCTTCCCAGTTCATCCCATCAGCACAGACAGACTTCTGGGAAATCGCTGTGATTGGGGGGGGCTGAGTTGAATGAGATTCCCAAAAACGCTGCTGACTGAAAAGTGGTGTATTGCAGGGGGTGGGTGGGGTGATTTCACATGGTGCTGTGCCTTCTGTAATTACCATTTGAACTGCACTTAGAAGTCAGTTCAAACCGATCAGACTGGTTATCGACTGGTTTGAATTCCATGCAGCATTATGGGATGGACTGCACCTTCTATAGCTCCATTCTGCCTTAATGGATTACAATTTGCCTCTCATCCACACACACTCACACACCGATGGCGACGAAGCTGCCACGCAAGGTGCTGGCCCGCCCATCGGGAGCAACTCGTTTCAGTGTCTCCACCAAAGACACGTGTGTGTGGATCGAACTACAAACCCTGTGATTATTAGACAACCTCCACCTGCAAATAAAATTGATGCAAATAAACTTGTTTACATAGTGTATTTATTATCGGACGAAGTAGGAAACGTTGAGTTCAAGTATGTGTGATTGGTGAACAGCTCTGGGTAATTACAGAACCCCTCAGAACTTGTGGGCAAAGTTAATGAAACCTGCATGTGGGGGTTCATGCACTGATAAAACACATGGTGTTTTAATGTGACCCAATTTGCACTGGTTCTCAAGGCATTCTGAGGGCATTTCAGCACAGCGCAACAGCAGGAAAGCCCTTGTAAAAAAGTATATAAAACTTTTGTGGAATGACCCGGCGTTTGAACAGTCTGGAAGACTGAAGGATTGTGGATGCTGTGCTTTAATGATTTGAACCTTTACTGGAAAGCCCAGTTTCACCACTTACTCTCCACAGTGCTTTAGAAACAAATGCGTTACCGTATATTGTGTTCATGTCATGCAACAACATTAAAAATACGACCTCTGTTGTTACAGTCAGTGGTGGTGTTTCATGTCAGACCTGTCAGTGACTTGTTACATCCGCCATGAAGTTAGTCTTCTCCTTTATGCTACAGTTCATCGTGGGTATCCCAAAGATGCACAACACAGTGCCATTTTTATTAATATGCAATCACAATATCAGCACAAGAATCACACAGTGTCAGTATGACTCATTTTCTTTATTTCTTGGCACAAAACAAAACTGAATCATCATTTTTCTGTCTTTACTGAGGAACAAATGAATAATTCCAATAAATCGAGTGCATTGCAGGTCAAAGTGGGATGTGAGGTTTGCCTGGATTTAAAAAGGAGAATAAGCATTTTATTAGCCCCTCCTTTCATGAGCCCTCCTACCCGTCCTCCCCTCTGAATGAGGTGAGGGGTCACGGCATGTTCCTGTCTAGTACAGTCCCTTGCTGATCAGGACAGCAGCACACGCTGGGCCGCGCACTCGTTCAACTCCGAGCCTGTCGCTTCCCATCCATCCTGACATGCAACGCCCTCTTTGATTATCCGAGCACAGTCCAGCCCTTCTCCACTCCCTCCTGTGTGTGTGTGTGTGTGTGTGTGTGTGTGTGTGTGTGTCTGCCTGTCACACCGAGTTAGACTGCCAGTAACTCGGTGAACCCGGAGGTGAAACAAACTGCTGCCGGGGTGATCGGGCGCTCTTTGCCATTGGATTAGCTGCCCACGTGGAACTGTCTCACATCACATTTTTTTCTTTTTTTGAGTCAAAAAAGATCCACAAAATGATCGAATACTTCTTTTTAATTCTTATGGCTGTGTTCTCATCTATTTTACACCATGCAGAATCAATTAAGCCTGACATTCAACACATTATGTGCACTGTGAATCCCCAAAATATCCCTTCATTTCACTAGTTTTGAGTGTGTACAGTTTTAACACAAGACGTACCTTTTGATTTCAATTCACCTCCTTCTTTCCGTTGTCATCTTGCAGTGCACTGCTGCCTGTGGAAAGGGAGTCAAGTCCCGAAAGGTGAGCTGCGTGACCGGGTCTGGCCGTCCGGTCCCGGAGGAAAACTGTCAGTCTCTGTCCCCCAAACCCAGCAAGCAGAGGCGCTGCCGAGGCGGACGATGCCCCAAGTGGAAGACTGGCAACTGGGGAGAGGTAGGACTCTTTGACCCTGCTATAAAACACTCCTCTTCGCTTGTTCTCACGCTGCCAGACATGTTTTTTTTCCCTCTTTTCACTTTAATGCTTCCCAGCTTGCTTGCAAGTATGTGCATATGTGTGAAAACATCTGCAGCTAAACCTGACTGTATTTATGCGCCGTGCCAGGCCACTAACTAAGGCAGGGTGCGTTTACACGTCACATGGCGGTTTGCTTGGACAGGCCTGGGGCGGCTGCTAACAGGGGTTTTCAGATAGTGTCTGCAGGGGCTGCGACCGCAGGAGGGATGTGCACCCCCTCTCTTTGATCTGAGCTTAACTGATGTTAAATCCAGCCAGTGTAAATCTACGCCTCTCACCTCTACATTTTCTCTCCTCTCTGTCCCTTTTATCCTCCTCCTCACTGTTGCTCTGTCCTCCACTGACCACTTTTCTTCCTCTCCTTTCCTCTCTGCCTCCCCAATGGGAACCACATGTTGGTCCTCTCTTTGAATGTACCACGAAAGAGGCTGTCCGCTAACATCGTCACGTCAGACACACTCACAACATGCACCTGGGCTGCTGGAGACCCCTTTACCTCTGCCTCGCTCTCGTTCTTTCTCTTTCCTCGTGTTTTCTTTCTCTGAATTCACTGCACCGACCAGGAGTCCAAGCACAGAGCCACATCTGCGCTCCATACGTCAGAAAGGATGTGTGTCCGTCTGCTCCAAACAGCTGTGGAGCAGGACACATGCCAGGAGGCAATCATGCTCCACGCGAGGCTCTTAGTCAAATATAGCATGATTACGCACGGCAAAGCAGGCTGCCTAGTGGTTCAACTGCTGAACCGACATGGCAGATAATACACAGTGAAATATAGAACATTGTGTCACATACGAAAGGACATGTAAACACGTCTGTGCCAGACTTGGTCTTTAGCTGCCGAACCTCTGGAACACATCCAGTTATCTGATGTCGCCTCAGCTCGACCATCTGGAGAGGTTTAGCACTTCCTGCCTCCTTAACCTGCAAACATATAAGCACTTATGATCGTGGCCTCCATCTCTCTCATATACACGAACACAAGCAGAGAAACGTACCGGTCATACTCTTTTCACAACGTACCCAAAAAACCCTTCAAAGCTGCACAAATGATCTATTATTAGGACTGTATCATGTACTTCATTAGCATTACATGAACATCAGTGCAGTGCAGGTTGTTCAGGATCGTCTGTGTGAAAGCAGAAAAGACCCAAGAGAGCTGCAGTTAAATCATCTCCAGAAGCATGAATGCAAAGTTTTAAATGGAAAAATGTAAATTATTTCATTTACTTAATTATTTATTTATTTAATAAATGCATATCTTAAATCATGTGACTGTCTCAGTTGTCTAACTTTCAAACAGAGTAATTGACAGGAAGCACAGCAGTCTCTCCATCTCATTCTTTGTGTTTTCTGTAGAAATACGAGCTCTATCACAGCAGAAGAGACGCGCTTTCATTGCGTCTGACTGACGCAGTTGCACAAAATCATCCGCTTTGCGGGCTGCAACTTGAATTTCTTCGTGTTTCTGTCGAAAAACATCAGTTTCAATCAGCGTTAATACAAACCACAGAACTTGAATGAATACAAACATGGAGGCAGGCACCTGGTGGCAGCTATTTAAACGGTACATATTTCCTCAACAGTGCTCAATAATATGCCAGTATGTCCTGTGACTGTGAGGAACAGCTCACATGCCCCACAGTTTAGTTAACAAAGAAAATCAAATAACTTGATTTACATCTTTAACATCTAATCCAACATTGATCACATTTAGACAAATGTGAGCACGATGACTAAATCAAAGGTGATATCTAGAAATCAATAGCCACAATAAAATTAAACACAATATAATAATATATGGATATACATAGTGCATAATATATAAAATAACATATTGGTTTTAGTAATGCATATTCCCTTAAATAAATGCTGTGGTCATTCTTCATAAAAATAAAACACCATAACCAGCAGAGTAGAAGCAGCTCACAGTCACAGTATTATTAGTAGCAGAGTGCATTAAAACAGCGCTGTAAACGCTGAACAAACGCTTTCACAGCTCCTACCTGTCCTGTCTGTCAGTGTTCAGCATCGTGTGGCGACGGGGTCCAGCGGCGGGACGTCTCCTGCCAGGCCGGAGACCGACGCAGCCCGCTGCAGACCGGCTGCTCCGAGCGCTCCAGACCGGCGTCCAGCCAGAGCTGCCGGGTCGCCGACTGCCCCTCTCGGTACCGGTGGAGGGAAGGAGAATGGCAGACGGTAAGCCGATGAAAGCCCTGGATGTCTGCGCACATGCAGCTCCGAGCCCTGAAAGCAGAGGATCCACCGCTCCGTGCGCGAGCGGCCGAGCGCGAGTTCGCTCTGTCATATCTGGTGAAGTGTGAGCCGCTGCAGCAGAGAGGCCAGAGGGGAGGAGAGGAGCTGCTGCGCGGCCCTGATGAAAATCAGATGATCAGCATGTTTTTTTTTTCTTTTTCTTTTCTTTCTTTTGTTTTTTTCTTCTTCTTCCCTGCAGGCCGAAGCGCCGTTGTGAAATGGATAACTCCAGTCTTAATGCTGATTGGCTGATGCGCTTTTTTTTTTTTTTTTTTTTTTTTTTTTTAGAAGCAGTTGAAAAGTAAACGCAGGAAGAGTAAAGGCACACCTGTGTGGAGTTAATGAGCCTGCTGCATGTTTACCTGTGCAGCACATTTCATACATAGAGCTCTTTAAGGGCCCTGTTTCCTCAGTCAGCTTCTTCATGTCCTGCATGGACACACACATTATTTTCTGCTTAAGTCAGGACAGTTTGGGATATTATGAGAGATTTCTGTTTTTCTGTTTTTCTTTTCTTTTTGAACCTGTGCTCTTCTGACTGGTATGAAGAGGGTGGATCTCAAGTTATGCCACGTCCAGCTGTGCACCGATCAGGATTTAGCAGCATTTGAGTGAAAATGTGATGGCAGTTCTTCGGTTGTTTTGCTCATTTTGTCAATAATGTTGAACGTTATTGAGATTTTTTTGCAATAGCAATCGAATATAGTAAAACATTGTCTGAATGCTGTTACCTATCTATGATGTCCTCTGAGAAGGACAGTTTAACGTAAGACTGCAGTCATACAGAGGCTATATTTAATGGGTCACATTCAGCAGTCCTCCATAGGCTAGAGGCTACGGATCCTTGTTGAGCTTATTCGAGCAGACAGCTGCAGCAGGAGGTTCATCTTCACTGTGTTCAAGTGATGCTGAATCTGGGTCACTGAGCAGCATGAAATGTCTTCAAGTACATTTACTCAAATTTGAGGCACTCGTCCTTTACTTGAGCATTTTCTTCCCGTGCCTCTTCCTACTTCTACTCCACTACATCAGAGGGAAATGTACTTTTTAACTTCACCACAGTTGTATGACAGCTTCAGTTACAAGTTACTTTCTAAATTCTTGCACACAATGCACAAGAAGAGCTTCTAAAATATGATTTTATGTTCTAAATTAAACTACGAATACAAATACAGCTGAAATGATTAGTTGATGCATCAATTAGTAGATTGACAGAAAAATTAATTGTCAACTATACTTATAATTGTTTCAATTATTTGTCATGCAAGAACATTAAATGGCTCCAGCTTCACAATTGGGAGGATTTGCTGCTTTTCCTTTTAATAATTTCCATTTATTTTGAATGATGATATAAATGTTTTGTTTGTAACTCTGGACTAAGAAGTACTTTATTAAGTCCACCTTCCTGATTATACTCACACTCAAGCAGCATTTTCAACGCAGGACTTGTAACAGAGTATTTTCACTGTGAGGTGTTTTACTTTTACTGAAGTAAAGCAGCTGAATACGTCCTCCACCCCTCATGTCTTCTCAAAAAGGAGGGTCTAATTAGTCTGGAGAAGTGTTTGGAGCTGAGTGTCCCAATTAACAGCTGGAGGTAATTACATCACCTGACAGGCGGGTTTTATACTCTGACACTGACCCCACACATCAGACAAGATGTCTTACACTAACACTTAACTATATTTTCTGTCTTTCAGTGTTCTTAAAACGTACGTAAACTCAGGCAGGGTTAGTTTCAATGCTGCACAGTACAGCAGCACAGCTCACTACAGCTCCAAGTATTTCAGTTGTTTGACATTGTTCAACATTTAAATAGTGATGAAGACCAGCTGGAGTCGGCTGCATTCGTAACAGTACAGTGTTTCTGACGTAAGTGGAAGCCTCTCTGAGCCCCTGTTAAAATGTTCAGTGGTTGAACCACAACTCTCGCAAGCTGGAATGTTGTAATAGTTAAGTTACTACATGTAGTAGTTACTGACCGATACGCCAAAAATTCTGTTTTCAGTGTTGTATGAAAGGTTTCCAGCTTTCTCAGCCATGTATTCTCCTCTTGTAGATCACAGAGGTTAGTTAGTCTAGGCCCTGTTTTGTGATGTTCTTTTGCTTTGGAAGACTGAAGACAGTCGATTGCTGCTTGTGAATTTGGGCTCTGATCGTTCATCAGGCACACTGTTGAACGTTTCAGGAGTTAGAAGTTGTGTGATCTGGTCTCAGGTCTTGGCAACGTCCTCGGCTCAGGTTTCTCTGCTCAACACCAAAGTGCTCTTATCTACTGTTTTGACATCTTTACGCTGCCGTCCCATGTGGTGCTGCTCTCAAGCTGGTCAGGCTGTTCGTCCTCGTTCTTTATTTGCGTCGATGGTTATTGAGAATCCTTACTTTAAAACCTTGTTGCACATGCAGCTTCCTGTTAGCAGCTGGACAAATGTGCATACAGAATTAGATCAAGTTAAATCAAAAGAAAATAGCTTTTTTTCCCCCAAATATCCCCAAATATAGGAATATTGTATGTTTCTCCACTAATACACGATTTGCCATCTTTGAAAAAGGCCGGTCTCCGTCTTGTCTCCACCACAGTGCAGTAAGTCATGTGGAGCGGGCCACCGACGACGAGCCCTGCAATGTGTGGACTACAACCAGCAGGAGGTCCATGAGATGTACTGTGTGAACCAGATCAGACCTCCGGACATAGAGAGCTGTAACACCCATGCCTGTGAGTTAATCTGGATCACAGGGGAATGGACCGAGGTGAGAGCCTTTAAAGGGTGTTGTCCCTCTAAAAGCTTTTAGTGTGTGAATTTTAAAAAGTGGGTCTGCTCTGAACAGACAATGCTTTACTCTTCAAAAAGACCGTTCATGTGAATCACCATCTTCAAATCCAGTGGTGCGGAAATGACAGAAATCACCCATGTTTCCTGTGTGGAATACTGTACCCTCCTCCAGTGTTCAGCCAGCTGTGGTCAGGGCTACCGCCAGCGTCTGATCTCCTGCAGCGAGGTGCATGTGGAGAATGACAACTATGAGTACGGCCATCAGTCTTTGTCCAACTGCCCCGGGACGCCCCCTGAGAGCTACATGCCTTGTAATTTGGACCCGTGCCCGCCTCCACAGGAGTGGAGGGTTGGAGTCTGGGGAGCGGTGAGCCAGTCTGTGCTTCTAAATGTTGTCCAGTCATTTATCAGTATTTTGTCAAGAGGGAGGAGGCATGTTTTTAGTCTTAGCTTCCTAAAATACATTCATGAGTAATGAGATCCATGAGAGAGAAAAAGTGTTATGAAGAAGCAAAGACACGTCAAACTACTTTTCACTGTCATTTGGTAAAAACAGTTGTTGCTGGACTTGATATCAGAAAGTGTGTTTCCATCCACTTGTCTTTATGTGCATTTTAAATTTGTGCATGAAAAACCGAAGCAGAAACACCAAAAATCTTTAAAAAAATCTTTAACCTCATGAAGTGGCCACGTATGCACAAATATAAGTTAGTTCTTGACATTAAGAACATTTTACCGTTGACTTCAACCTGTCATGAATGACAGATGCAGTTTTTGAAGGAGCCGCTTTGAAGATAAAAACTGCTGACAGACTGTCGTCCACGAGTTTTATTCTCACACTGTCACGGTTCTCCTCCTCCCCGGCAGTGTTCAGCGAGCTGTGGCGACGGAGTGATGGAGAGGACGGTGCAGTGCGTGGCGGCAGATGGTCAGGAAAGCAACAGGTGTTCCCGAGACGCCATGCCGGAGGCTAGAAAAGTCTGCAGGAATCCAAGCTGTGAGTACTGCAGGAAAACTGCTGTTCTTTTCACCAAAGGTCACGGCTAGCAGGGTTAAATGCAGGCCAGCAGAGTGCCAGCTTTAGGTCTGGCTTGACCTGAGTTCGGCCTCTAGTGAAATATTTGTGATCCGAGGCAAACATCAAAGATTCACCGTCCAGCCTATTTACTTCCCTACGGTGGGATGGGACTTCAAAGAGCGAGCGGCTTCTCGTTTTCTTTGATTCGATGCAGCGATTTGCCACACTTGACTTAACTCCTGAAATTTTTGTGTGCACGTGTGTGTTTACAGCCTAAGTGCCTGCCCTGCGTTAAATCTTTGCATAATACCATAATACTACAACACACTACTGCACACCTACTGATTTCTATTTCGTCTCCAAGGCCATTTGCCTTCAAGCTGTCAGGACGTCCAGAGTGTGAACGGCCCCCTCCCAGACGGCGAACACTTTCTCAGTATTCAAGGAAAAGCACTGAAGGTAAGATTTTTACCTCACAAATGCACAAAGTGCAGTTTATGAAGCCGTAACAGGTTTTATCTATGAGAGGGACAGTTGAAAAGTAGGTCTCTCTCATGCCGTCTGCACTACTTCTCTACCTTCCTGTCTTTCCTCAACCTTCCTACCACCTCCATCCCTCTTCCTTAACCCTCGGCTCCCTACTCCTCCTCCCTCTTGTTACCACCTCCCTTTTCCTCCCCCTCCTCCTCCACCTTTTTCTCCTCAGGTCTACTGTGCAGGAATGCAGACAGAGACTCCACAGGAGTACATCACCTTGACGACGGGGGAAGGGGAGAATTTTTCAGAGATCTTTGGCTTCAGGTAGACAGCTAAGAGGATAACAATGAGAACAGCCCGTGTCTTTACAAAATCCAGCTGACTCCCGGCAGTGTTTTTTCTCTGTAAACCAAAAAGCTCCATGGAAGTGTGAATTTGAGCTAAGATCTCGTGTGTCTGTGTGTGCATGTGTGTGTGTGTGTGTGTTTCCCAGGCTCAATGACCCCACCCAGTGTCCTGCCAATGGCTCCAGAAGAGAGGACTGTGACTGTCGGAGAGACTACACCGCCGCCGGCATCACCACCTTCTCCAAAGTCCGCCTGGACCTCAGCAAGCTGAGCATCGTCAGTAAGTGGCTCATACACATGCTAAAATCAGATAGCACGCACACACACACACACGCAGCATCCTGTGCCAGTGTAAACTCTACATTACTCTCAAATAAGAACTTCCTTTGCCATTTAATTATGTCCATGCTCATGAGGGTTAATGGGCTCAAGATGTCTTCAAGGTTCTTTTGAGCAACACACAATTACAAGCTGGAGGGGATTAAATGAAACTGCTCTAACTAGATGAAATTATACTGATATTAGACTGACCCTAAAACTAAGGAGAGATTTAGACCAGCTAAATAGCACAAGGCTCATTATGGCAGATGTAAGCTATCATTCTAAAAGTTCATCTGAGGTCCTGAGGCAGCAGATTTGAGGATGCACATTTACATATGCAGTATTCGTCACGTCGCACTTGACGAGCTTGTTGGTTTATCTTGTTGCGTCTTGTTCAGCGACAGATTGGCAGTTCGCTTTCACCCATGAGGGCAAGAATGTTCCATTTGCTACAGCTGGAGACTGCTACAGCGCCGCACGATGTCCACAGGTGAGAACCACAACAGCTGGATCGCAGGAGGGGAAATGGCCTTTTTCACAGCACGCTGTTGAATGGTCAGAGCAGGAAAAGCACAAGTGTAGCTAACAACATTGATGTTCACGTATGTATGTAAGTCATTCATTCAGAAAGAGAGCCTTGGAACAGACACACATAAATATCCAGTTATTAGTGTTATTACAGCTGTGCTCATACTGCTACCCTATGACATGTAAAAATGTATGCCATTAAAAAAAAGTATCCATCCTTTTGGGAATACGCCCAAAACACTGAGCTGCCATTAACTGATGAAGAAATGTTCATATGTGTGGCTTCTTTCAGGGGCGGTTCAGGATCAACCTCTCAGGAACAGGTTTTAAGGTGGCTGAGGACACCTCATGGATCTCCCAGGGCAACTACGCAGTGGCTGATATACAAAAGGCACAGGTATCGGTGACATATGTACACATCTGTAGCCTGGGAAAACTCCCCAAATTACAGCAAGTCTTATAGATTTTGAGTACGCCATTTAAACAGCTCTTTGGTTTATCAGTAGTCTCTTTGTTTTACTGCCTCATCTTCTCTGTTCTGTTCTGTTACCTCTTAAGCTCCCTCCCTGCCTCCCTCCCTCCACTATTTCTCCTCTCCACATGTCCCTTTGGCTTCGGAGCTCCTTAGTGGGCATAGTCCCAAGTGGGTTCTGTATTCCCAGCTCCACGTCTCCACATAAACTCACTGAGAAAGGACCCTTATTGGGCAGCTGCTCTCTCAAGTGCCCCCCCCTACTCCTGCCCCCCTCTGCTTTTGAAATGGAGATCAAGCCGGAGAGTGCTTTTTGGCAAGGCTAAAACAGGAGGCAGTTGTGATGCCAAAAAGTGTACATAGTCTGATATCCACGGCCAGCCGGCCCACTGTGGGCTCTCCAGGCAGCTTAAATAAAGCCAGGTTGTGACGGTGGGACGAAGAGAGCACTCCAGAGGAGATCAGACCAACCACTCAGCTCACGCTGTGGCTTTCATGTCGTGGGATAGTGCTTTTGGTGCACTCGCCTGCTGCAATTTCATTTTTGTCTCTCAGTGTTATGCCGCATGTAAATGATGCTGGTGAAGTGCTGGTGGTTAATTAGCTTGTAATTTTCGCTTGTTGCTGAGAGCGAGTATCCAATTCATACGTGGCGACAACCTGCCTGCGGGCCTCAGCCTTTGTGCGCTTTTTGAAAAGGCAAAACTCGATTCAGAGGCACCAAAACAAACCCGCCACAAATGGCTTTCAAAGTGATGAAAGTCTCAAACTGCTTCGAAGCAGCACAAGCAATTTGTTTTCTTGACAGATCCTTCAAACTAACATCTGTTTCAAGCTCAGATAGGTGACAGGGGGACGTGCTTCAGCAAAAGCTTTCTTGGACACAGGACAAATAAATTCAAGCCAGATGTGATCCTGACAAAATATTCAGCATCTGTTCAACTACATTTAAAAATGTTCTCGTGTTCACAGAACAGAATCACACATAACCAATGTTATTCCCCTTGTGTCCACAGGGTGGCAGCAGAGTGTCAGGAATGTGTGGAGGCTACTGTGGTAAATGTACACCGTCCTCTGGCTCCAGTCTGCCTGTGACAGTGGAATACATCTAATACTATCCAACAGGTGTGGGAAGCTTTCTAAATATGTCAACAATACTTCATGTTCAATTACAAAATCTGTACACAATCTGTAATCCAAATAAAGACAAGAGTTCAGCCTCTCCCCCAAAACTCAAAACACATGACTAAAATCTGCTGTAACTTACAAACTGATGAAGCTTTCATTATATACAAACAACCCAACAACTAATATCTAAGAAAGTATGTATGTTTTAATGGTCATATACAGTGCTGACATATGGCCATCATCAGCCACGTTACAGTGGCACAAGACAGTTCAGACATTTATTAACTAGCAAAGCTTGGCTAACACGTGCATCTACTGTCAGACAAGGCAACGCAAGACAAGTGTAATTTACAGGTAGGACACTAGTCGTTTCTGCCCTCTGGTGGTGAGGAGTATTAATAACTCCTATCAATACAGTGATAACGGGTACGATGGTAGATTCACTGACAGAGAATAGGCCATTAAGATCCAGATTTATAAAGGTTTAGTGTGTGTCACGGATGGAGGAGTGCAGAGATGATGGAGGAGGATCATGTGGGATGCAGGGGGAGAAAGTGGGATAAAGGGATGAGGGTCAAGGGATGAAGGGAATGAGGGATGAAGGGATGAGGGGGATGAAGGGAAGGAGGGATGAAGTGATGAGGGTCGAGGGATGAAGGGAAGGAGGGATGAAGAGATGAGTGGTGAGCGATGAAGGAAAGAGGGTTGAGGGATGGAGGGGTAGGGGAATAAGGGTGAGCGACGAAAGGACGAAGGGAACAATCCGGGTCATGGATGTCATCATTCAATTACTTTTGAGAGAGGAAACTAGACATAGTAACTAATTACTATTAATAATTATTAATTAATTAATTATTTTCTGTACCTTGCACAACGCTGCCCATACAGGATGGCTTACACCAGAAGTGCAGAGGACTAAAACAGGCTTATATTTTAAGTCTGTGAATATGCCTGTAACTTAAGTTACTGCTTTTAACTCCCAGAAACAGCATTATTTCATGTTACAAAGACATACAAGTAAAGTCTGCCCTTCAGTTGACTGAATACATGACTTTACTACAGTTTTTAATGAGTAACTGACTGAGTGTTAATGTTGTCTGCATGTGTGTGTTTGTTTTTTTTTTTAGCATCTGTTTCCAGTGATCTCTGTGCCTGTTTTGTCAAAGACATCCCTCCTCTCTGGTGCTACAGCCAACTCAGAGCTCGAACCCGTCCTTCACATGACCTCTCTAACTCCCACGTGTGTACAGTGTAAATGAATGTGCTGTAAGTACTGTACATAGCAGGATAAAAATGTCTTATTTATTGTACTCTCCAATTATTTTTGTATTGTAATATAATTTAACTGGTTTGTCGTCAATAGCAAACACCGCACAGTTGCCATTTTTCAGATTTTTGCCATAATGTGCTTTCCGATTTGGATATTTGCTTTTTGGACTTTGAAGCACTGTTATTCGCCCATGGTGCACGTGTTACAGCCATTCTGAGACCAATTCAGGAAGTAGTGTTCATTCCAGTGATGTTATTGTTGTGACGGGCCGGTTGTTCATATGCAGTGAGGTGCCTCCAGTCAGTTCGTCCTGTTTTAAACCTTAATCTAATCACTACAGGAAAAATCTGTGTACATATGCACAAATACAACCACAGTTCTGTCTTATACTCTGTGCCACTGAGTGACCTAGTGAAGCACCCAGGTTCTTATTGTGAATATATGTCCCAGTCAGATGTCCCCATTAAGTCCAGAGATCCTTCCTGTTCTAAGCTGTGTGCAGCTGCAGCGTGGTCAGGCTGCCTCACCTGCGTCTCTCCAGCACTTACCTGCAGCTGTGGCTCTTTGTCCAGCTGGGCTTGTGAACTGTACTACATGCTCATTAACTGGCGAGTACCAGGATCAGGTGCAGTGATAACACACTGCAGGAAAAAGCCAGGTGTTGCTGCCATGACAACCACACCTGCATTCTTAAAATGCACCCATATTGATACTGTAATTTGAAGTAGTTTCACTGAATGTGAAAAATCACTAATTTGCTTCATTTTAGTTAGTACAACATATAAGGTGAGACAGTTTCCTGCCAGTATGCGCTCTCTTTTTTCATTAAAATGGAATAAATTAACCTTTTTCTTATCAATGCATCAGCATCGTTTTAAATATGTCTAGATTGAGAAGAAGATCCATTCACGCCTGCAAGTAAAAGATCGCGACCACAGCCTCTCTGACGGCTGGTATGAGAGAGCAACTGTGGCGCATTTCGTGAATGTATTTTGTGAATTTTTCCCAGAATGAAGTGCATTTATGTCATGAAAGGGTGAGTGTGGAGGTGGGATTGACAGGCCAGACCTAAGTGAGACATTTGCCCATGCACGAACACACTGGAGCCCATTACTGGATCATAAAGAGAAGGCTGTGGGTCGAGATTATGCTGCCAGACACCAGAGAGAACCACATTCCTCTGTGTTCCTGCATATCTCTCAGGTAGCGTGCAGTGACCGGAGAGAGCCTTTAGCTTTCACAGAGCAGACAGGTTATCTTATCTGGAGCTACATGAAAGAAAGAGTTCACCTCAGGCCAATAAAATTCCGGCAGACACTCCTGGGATGTAACGCACTGGTCCGGCCCTGGAGACACCTCTCCAGCTGCAGAGCTCGCGGGCCCCGCAGCGCGATTCCTGTCCAGATGCTGCCTGCAAACCGCTGCCTTGTGTACCTCACATTCTTCTCTCCATCTTTGTTTTGAAGCATCTGTCCAAACTGTACATACTGAAATGCTCCCGTTTAGAGCAATCTGACTTGTTGTTTTTTGTGACAATATCAGGGTACTTTCTGTGTATATGTATGTTTTTGTATCTCTTCAGCCAGTCCCATGCAGTTTTGTGAGCAGACTTTTTTTTTTGCAGAAACAGGAAGAAATCAGACAGTCAAGAAGAAAACACAAAAATAAAACATTCTTGAAGCCTTAAGTATGTGTATGTAGAGTACATACTGTCTGCACAACTGATTAATAAGCCATGTTTGCTGTTATAAGCCTTTCTGTATATGGTGCTGCTTCAGTGCCTTGTGTGATAATGTGCACACTTCAGCCGAAGTGTGGGTTTTCTTAGTTTTACTCTGCAACTATTCAAGTAAAGACATGGAGAAGTGAACATTTTGTGTCTTACAAACAGTCGCAACTGATAAATGCACTTCTCATTGTGAATGTCAGATTTAGTTCAGTCAGCCAGACTTCTCAGGTGCCATAAATGAAGGGATTTTTTTTTATGATATTGAAATGTATGTATCTTATTTGACACATTTGCCACATGTTTATCAGATAACTGAAAATGTATTGTTTAACAACATAAAGTGTCATTGTATATGCTTTATTTTATATGCAAATATTTATTTTACCTTTTCTTTATGTGAATGTACATAGGCTTTGGCCATAAGTGACTATGAATTACCATGCAGTATCTCCTTAAAATGAACTGTCTGGCAACACATTTCCTGTTTTGTGAATACATGTATTTATATGTATGTTATATCGGCATAAACTGTGTAGGCAGAGTTTTGGCGCTGCCATATGAAAGCATGATTTATGTATGAGATGAGAAGGAAATAAAAAGCCTGACACATGTCATGCTTGTCTGTCTGCTTCTCACACTAATAAATCATTTTTCAATCAAGACTGTTTTGATGGATCACGCATGGAAGCCCATTTCTGCCAATGTGATGAAGAAATCCTGTAATTCATTATAACAACAAAATGTCTCAGAAAAATGACTCAAAATAAGGACAAGTCATTATTTGAGAACGTTTCTCATTATTCTGCAATGCTAATTCATTATTTTGCAATACTAAGTCAGTATTTTGATATGTCTTTTTTTTGATGAAGTGTCTCATTATAATGACTTACAGGATCTTTTTTCATCACATTGGTGGAAATGGGCTTCCATAATCATGCAACTGCGACACTGGCTGTAGCCTCCATATTCTGCTTAACTATGATTACACACCTTCCACCATAACAGTCTGGCTTGTGACCTGACAGATGGGTTTTATGGATCTAGCCTCTCTCTGTATGCATAATGGTGAATTATTAGGCTATCTACGAGGCACTGGCCTTCCTGGATAGACATAATTCATTGCTGAGCACATTTCAGCAGACAAAAAGGTCAATGATCTTTAGTGACAGCAGATCCAAACCCAATTAACAGTGTACAGCTGACTCTAACATGTCAACCAGCAGCAGTGAACACAACAGCATGTGTGGATTTGGATATAGATTACAAATAGGAGCTTGCACAGGCACAGATCAGCAACATTAACCCTTAGTGCTTTACTTCAGTGTGCTGATGGCTGTTCTTTACCTTAAATAACTGAATCATGTACAATGTCTGACTAAGGGAGTTAGTGTGATGGCCACACAGTGTTTCAGCATTTCAAGAACTATTAAAATCATTTCCCAAATACATTTAAGTGAGAAGATGCAACATTTGAAAGAAGAAATAACACGTTCCTGCTCTCACATATTCAAAGTTGAACTCCTAGTCCTTCTTGGTCTGGTATGACCAGTAACTTATGGTGGATAATTTTAGTAAACTTTTGGTAGATGTTGGACCGCAGATGTTACTGAGCCAGTTCACTGAATTTTGTACTACTTTACACAAGCGTACATGATCTTTTCTTCATGTTGTTTTGGTAATCTCAGGTGAGCCATAGCAACGTGATTCCTCAAACGTCTGTCAGCAGTTTGAATGAGCTGCTGTTTGAGAGCGGCTGTTATACGGGGGGATGAGTACAAGTGTGAAAAGGAAAGAGAGGGAAGGAGGGTCGGGGAGGCGGGGGCTTTCAACAGCTCCAGAGGGCTTGTCTAAACTGAACAACGTGATTCAAAAGTAGATTAGCAAACATCCCGAGGGCTCGGTTTGTAGAAGAACTCTGCGTTTGCCTCTGTCTTTCTTGCTCACACATGAAAGCTGTGAGGCAGCTCGTCTGTCGAGTGGATGGATGACAGCGGCTTGTCAGCAGGTTTGCGTAACATCAGATTTTTCCTGAAGAAGAAACGATAGACTTGCAGGGAAATCTTTTCCTCAGCAGATGTGGCCAAAAGTAATCCAAAGCGCTCCGCCTCGCCGCTCATCAGCAGCTGCATCACTACTGAAGGCCGTGGTGAATTTAACATTACAAAGACAAGTGTCCTCTGGCTGTGATGTCTACCTCTCACTTCAGGTTTTCAGCATCAGATCTGATCACATCAGACGGCGACACTCATACTTCCAAGTCCCACATGCAAACACTGAATTTGGGAAAACTGCTTTTTCACAGTTGTACCTTTAGGTCAGTTTAAAATCACAACTACAAACTACTCCAAGGATCAATGTGACTGTTTTTAACTGTTTTGTTTGCTGTCTCATCAATTATTATTGCGTGTATTCATTCTCTTTTAACTGTCTCGATGTTGTTGGAAATGAGAACATGACCTCAATGATTTGTCGAGGTTTTAAATAAAGGTTGAATGCATAAATGAATCAATGAATAATCACAGGTGAACCAGATCTTGGAGGATATATTCCAGTAATTTCATGTCTCCCATGACAGGAGATAATACAGTGTGGTGAGGAAATAATCTGACACATGTGGTTTATTGTGCAGGTATTGATGCTGACTCAAAGGGTCAGATGGCGCACTGTGTCAGCTGCGATTTAAACAATTGGTGACAGTGAAGCAGTGTGATAAATCAAATCAAAAGCCATTAGATGGACCTTTGCAGCTTTAACATCTATTTCATATCTGTACAATGCGTGTGCATGTGTGTTTATGTGAGTGCGTGTGGATTGTTGTGGGTTTCCATCTCCATGGAGACCTCGCAGAAGCGTGTCTGACAGCAGCTATCAGCACATGCATGCAGACTGGGCGGGTGGTTGAAAGTAGACACATAAATCAAATACTTATCACACCTCAGAGGTACCTGTCCTAACTTAAGACACAACATACCCCCATCCTGCCCACTGGCGTCCCTGAGGTGCATTTTGTCGAGTCTCAGAGGTCTTGTCCGTCTATTTGTTCCTCAGGACCTCATGTCTCTGTTTTCTGTCAAGTGCTCTTTAAAAATACTAATGAATTGGGGTCCTGGCTGCTTTAAAGAGGTTTCTGTCATCTTTAAATGCTGTTTGGTGTGTGTTAGTGTGTGTATAGGCTCGTACCTGTGAGAATGGGGCGGGTGGAGACGGAGAACATTCGACACCAGCGTTCCAAACAATAGCTCAGCAAACTGAGACAGGGGATATCAGATTTTTCAATTGGGACAAAACAGAAACAGAAACACGCACATGCAGGTACTCATACAAACACTTTCCATATTTGCAGTCAGGTGAGCACAGTACGCAGCTTTCCCGTGCTGGTCTCGCAGACCTTCCCACAAGGATTAGACCAGTGGTCTAAGCAGCTGTAGACTTCAGGCTGTGCTGGACATTCCCAACACCTCTGAACGTCATGTCCACCACCTCGCAAGCAACTGCTCATTGAAGCCAAATCAGCCCTGACAGACGTCTGCAGGTATAAAGTTCACTGGCAAGAAATCTGAGATAATGCAGGGTAAAATGTGCAGCATTAAAAGGCTTTTATGAAGACTGTGTTTTTCCACAGTGACAGCAGCAGAAAATCCCAGTACCAGCTCAGTGTACCGCTGACTGTAAACCAAAAAAGGAGCTTTTTCTTGACTTCTTTTTGCATTGCTCCTAGGAATAGCATGCAAGCTGTTTTCAATTCTGCCAACAGTGTTTAGACTCTTAACTTAAGACTTAATGAGGGGAGTTTTAAAGTCCCGAGTCCCCAGGGTCAGCTCCCCCTACCATCATTATCATCATCATTCCTCGAGTAATCTAGGATGACTTTGAACTGAGTCTTAGTAGTAAGCCTCAGGCCCGCATGCACGCACGAATAATGTGGATGCCCAGATACAGTGTGTGTTTATCTGAGTGTGGAATGATTGCATTTGTGTGTGACTACATGTCTGTTTTATGTGTATGTGTAGATTCCAGCATTTGTCCTCTGTTTCCTTCCCGCTCTCTGTCTCGCTGCCATCATTTGACTCCAGACCCCTATTATCCACCAGTGCAACTGCATGTCTCAAGGTTGCCGATCTGTCCTTGAGACAAAGCAGAGGTCTCACTGTTTCTCTGTCTCTGTTCAATTCAGTGAAGGATCATCTTGACACAGCAACACCTGCACTGCTTTGTTCTGTTTATCTCACTCCAGAAAAGTGCAAGAAAGTGAAACAGCAAAGCAAAATGTTGTGCATGGAAAGGCTTTCCTAATTTTCCTTTCTTTCAGAGCCATTTTTCATGAAGAAACATTTCATGATTCCAGCTTTACACTTGTGTGGTTTTGCTGACTTCCCTTATTTTTAATAATTTTGATGTTTGGACTGTTGGTTGGATTAACTGTTGTGACTACATTTCTTGCTAATTTTAGATTTTTTTACAAACCAAATAATCAATTGATTCATGGAGAAAACAATCTGCTGACGAACAATGAACATAATCATTAGTTGCAGTCCAATAATGCTTAAAAACAGGAGAATCCTGCTTCAGTCTGCATAAGTAATAATAAGTACTATTACTATTAAATAGAATTAGATAACAGCCACATGGCCATTTTTCTGCATTCGGTTCTTTTAAGTAACATTTTCATCAATGTGTTGAATTGGGATCAATGTATTTTCAGGAATTCTCATAGACAGCTAGTGTAATTTTGATCATTTATACAATAAATGGCAAAAGTATAGTGGCTCAAAATAATATAGTAACTACCAAGGTGTATCACTATGAACTATTTTAGTTACATTACAGTCCTATTTTAGCATCTGTGCTCTTTGTGTATTTTATGTCTTTCCTCATTTGTACTTGCATGACTTTCTTTATACACATTGTCTGAGCATCGTTGAGAGCAAAGAATTTCATTGCCAATGGTTACTTCCTTGTGATTGTTGTGCATATGACAATAAAAAATAAAAACAAATCGCAGCATCTGCTGGATGTGTCAACAGACAGCTGTTCTCCACCTTACCATTCTTTGATAATATGTCAGCGTTTAGGCTACAGCTCATTTCTGCTGCTCCCTAGTGGCCATAAAATTAGTTATTGCAGTTTTAAAGATTAGAAATGGTATAATACAACTGAAAGCTTCAGAGCAGGAATTGATCTTGTAGTGAGATTGAGAAATCAACAATTTAATGCATCATTGTGCAATGAATTCCCTTCACATACACGCCTTAGCATTGCCAGCTGTCTGTCTGTTTGAAGAGAAATGACTCTAGGGTTTACAGTCATGCTAAAATTCATTTCAGACATACGTTTTTATTCAAACTGTTAACTGATCCTGCTTATTGACAAAAAAATAAAAGTCCTTGTATAATAGGTGGAAGGTACTGTCGAACCACATTTATTCTTAGCGCCCACTCGGCAAAATTCACCTCAGCACAATCCAACATTAAAGCAGGAGAGTGTCTCAAAGGTCTGGACTGTCTATAGGCCACTATAACATTCAAACAAAGTGAGTGCTACTCCATTTAAAAATAACAAGAAAAAAAAACAGGTAGCTGGACGCTGTCCACTTCTGCGCATGGCAACCATCCCACAGCACTGTGCACGCCTGAACTTTAGAGAGGCTGACAGGGCTGCGAACGGCTGTAGAGTCGAGCAGAATGTGCGTCCAGAAATAATAACATAGTTTAAGCACATCTTAGTGAAGAGTGCCTGAGTCAGAGTGAGTCACAGCGAGGCTCTGCAGCTGAGCCTCAAAAGCCTTTTCTCTGGTGATAGATAGCAGGCACTTTCTGGACAGAATCAGCACTGTCAGACCACCGGGAAGAAAAAAAAAAACGCTGCATGGGGCCAGATGAGATGAGCAGAGGTTAGGAAATGCTCCTTCCTGAACAGGTTAGTGGATGCTCAGCGAGAGAGAGGGAGAGAGAGAGAGAGAGAGAGAGAGAGAGAGAGAGAGAGAGAGAGAGACAGAGAGATACTGGCATGAATGTTGTGTTAGCAACAGGGGGAAAGATTATTCTGCTGTCCCTGAGTTGTGCATTATGTTATATTGTGACTCAGTGGCGTTTTGTATTAAGCTGTTATGAATCTCCTGATATAATAACATTTACCTCATTGTCTTGCAATCCATTTAGTGAATAATAGGAAGCTGGTTATATTAAGAAAGGGTGTTTGAAGGAGAATCCAATAAAAACACTTATTTCCTCCATAATTACAGGCTCTGAGCTGTTCTCAGACTGGACGTCAGAACTCATCCACGCTGTCATTTTCCGCCGCATCACTGCTTTTATCCAAGTGTAATCATAGTTTGTCCATTGTTTTTTTAAAAAGTATTTCTCCAGTCCTCCATTGGCTGTGAGGAAACAGGGTGGGGCTGCCATCCGGAACATCGCAGCTCCATTCATTAATGAGGGGGTTAACAGGAGAGGACTGCCTCCAGAGCTCGGCGCGTTTGGAAAAGTCGTGAGGGATTTTTTTATTTGAACAAATACGCGCTGATCTCCGCGCGTCCCTGCGCCTCATTTATCTCGGTACGAGCCGGCGTTTTCTTTACTGTCCTGGGATCAGCCTGTCATGTTCAGTCGCAGCAACAAGAGGAGAGACTCCAGCAGAGCGGTAGGTAGGCAACACAAAGTTGTGGCTTTGGTGCTTTCCATATAGCGCATGTCTCCACTTGCTTTTGCGCACTCATTAGAAAAATACGCATGCCAAATATTGTTGTATGATGAGTTCTTTCTGTTTGTGTCTCTGTCCTGTTGCTACGGGCATCAAGTTCCATCTGCTCTGTTAACATAAAGCCTCATCAACAACACAGCATGAAACATGATCAAAGATGTGTTTTCATATGTGTTTGTTTTATAATCAACTTGGTGCCTGTGAGCTGTAATTGATGCAGGTGGCGTGAAGAAGTTCATTTAAAATGTGAGTTAATGAGCACATTACTACTGTATGTTGTGGTGCTGTGAAAACAACAGAGTCACAGGTATACAGCAGGTGAAGTACACCAGTCACCAGTTAGCCAGCGGTGCTCTGGCATTGTTGTTTAATTGGACGAAAGTACAGCAGTGCAAACGGTGACCCGCCATCTCCTGTTCCTGTTTGTCCCACAGGTTAACCCTGCAGACGAGCCACAGAGAGGACAGCCCTGCGTCACCTGTGGAGAACAGTGTCCTGGCTTCGCCCTGCACAAATGGAGGTACCAGCATCGCTTCACTCCATGCACCGGAGTCACATCGATGGCCACACTGTCAGCATCCTCTCTGATAGGCACATAATTCTGTGCCAAAGGTCACAGTGCATTTGACTACAAACCACTCTTGCAGTCTGATATCAGCTAAAGGATCCATTAGGGAATTTATACACAATGAGGTTTAAGCCATGAAGCGTTTGCCCTGCAATAGCGGCATGTGACCGGGCGATTAATCCAGAAGCAATTTGGCCCATTCTTCATTGTGATATACAGCACAAAAAATAACACTAGGGTTTCTTCCTCTGCATTCAGGAGGAACCCTTTCAGATCTCTGGTACTTTGAATAGAATCAGCCACCCATACCACTGTGAAGAAACCATTGTTCAGCCCCTGCGTGCTCTAAGATAATAGTTTTTACTGTAGAGACCATTCATGCAGCAGGGAGGATTCAAGCCTGCTGCCTTCACGGTCACTCTGTCACCAGTATGGGACAACTGGGAAATGCACTGCGAAACAAACTGTACATTGTGAAAAGAAGCGATCCGACTATTAAGTGCAGGCGGTTCGGGTTAGTGTGTGGAAGAGTGTGACTGACTAATGTGTGCAACTTTAGGAATGCAATACAAATAGCATCACACACGTTCTAGCAGAGCACGGTTAGTTGATCGGTGTCAACTGATTCCTATAACACTTCAGCAACAGACACTCCATTAGCAGCCTGACTTAATAGAGATGTTGTGAGCTATATTAGTGTTTCGCTCGTGTTTCAGTGTGTGGACACAATAAAGCCCAAAGGCACGTTATGTTCTGATTACTGATCCCACATTGTAATCGTGGAACAACAATAAGCTGCTTGAGGATTATTTGGGGAGAAAATGTCCAAAATTATAAGATCAACAAAACTGAGCAGTGTGAAGAAAAAACAATTCAGTTTTAATTTTAATTGCGTCTGGACACTTCTATATGTTCAATCATAAACGGAGAATCAATGGCACAAACTGCAGTATTTTGACAAAACAAAGTCAACCAGGTTGGAGCCAGCTTATTTGAAGTTGACATGGCAGCCGTGGGCTTGTCTGGCATTTTCTTTCTTAATGGGAATCCACAATAGAAGGGGAGGGTCTGAGCCCTAAACACCACCCAGCATGCTTTGCTGCAAAGTAAACTATTACAGGGGCAACAGTAAGCTCAGGAATGCAGCCTTTAATTGCCCGTCTTTGCGGTCTCACAATAAAAAGTCAACTTTTTCCCCGCCGACAAGCTGGAATTAAACGTTGTCAGTGGACACGGACTTGAGGAGCCAGAGTTTGTGTGCGGAGGCAAACGTCTGTTTTACAGCTGCAGCAGGTCTCCGTTCCTGTGGCGAAAACTTGCCAGTTTCACAAAGAATTTCCTGTCTTGTTCTTAAGTTAAAAAAAAGTGTGTTCATGCTAATTTAAGAAGGTATGGTAGTAATAGTGTGTTCTGGAATGTGCTGGACTTTATGTGACCCTGAGGTTAGAGATAGGGAGGTGGAGGATGCAGGTGTGCACGTACTCCATCCTCTGGTTACATACCAGATGTTGTTTGCATGTTGCTTAGTTGACTTAGGCAAAAACACCAGTTTCAAATAGAGTTTTAGTTTTCTAATCTAAATATAAAGAGTTATTTTGGTGCAGCATGCTATCACACTAAACTAAGATAGTGATTGCTTTCAGCGATCTAGACCACCATTAACACACATTCAAGTTTAGGCTTGCAAAATGTTGCGGCTGACAAATTTAAAGAACACCAGCTGCTGACATACATGAGGGTAAAGCAGTGATTCCCAATGTGACCCCCAACAAATTGGTTTAGTTTTGCAGTGTGGACACGAGCCATTAGCAGTTTGACCAAAGTATTTCGTGCCCTGGCCCTCTGGGTTGGGAGCCTTTGTGGTAAAGCATCCCCCTCTGCATGACACTAAAATTTGATGAGTGGAGTTTATGCGCATAATGGAGACAGTAAGTTCTGGCAAGCTTCCTGTGCATTTTCACAGCAGTTTTCCTGTAAAGCAAGCTTTGTGTTGACATTGTTTGATTTCTGAAAGGATTAGTTTCAGAGCACCATTATGAATTTTACTATGGCACGTAATCCATGCATATTCGTGTGTTGTTTGTCGAGGCATATCCAGCAGAATTGAGCTCCTGGAGAATACTGTAAGTTACAGTGAATGGTGCGAGGCTCGGTACACATTCACCACGCTTTTAGCATGTGTTTGTGTCAGAATTCACTAAAATATTGATAAGTTCTCTAAATATTAAACAGATGCATATATAGTCCAGGTACTGTTTTTCTCCCTTTTCCCTCTTCTTCCTCTTCCTCTCCTCTTCCGTACTGCCTCTGTATATGATGTCTCCACTAAGCTAAGCTCCTGGGGTGTTTCAGCCTGGTCCTTTATTGTAAGTTGACTGAGTGTGTTGAGGCATTTCCCATTCAGAGTCAAGAGAGGAGCGTTTGGTATTTAAAATCGCCCAGGCCTACCAACACATTACTCTCAAGAATTTGCTGTAGATGTTATTAGACTCAAATGTGCGGCCTAATAGCCCATGTCTGCAAACTTTAAAGAACAAAAAAGGTTCTCTCCTAGTGATTTAAAAAAATGTGATTGCAGACACAAGTGGCTGAAATTGGGATACTCTGCAGGGTGCACAGTCTCATCCTGTGTGACAGAAGTTTGCTACTTCTTAGTAATGACAGAAGCAAGCTCATGGTTCACGAGTCTGGATGGGTGCCCACTTGCTAACAAAGATTGGTCCACCTAGCATGGAGAGGCATGTTTAAAGGCCTGGCACAAGATTCAGGACAGCGTTCTTCTCTCAGAATCCCTTGAGATCTCTCGGGACGAGGTGGCAGAAATTGCTGTGGAAAAGGACACCTCTGCTCACGATGATGTGGGTAATAAAATGGACAGGTGAAAGAGGAGCCTCTGCTGCCTGGCTGCTTGTGTGTCAGTGGGCTTGTGTAAACTGAGTGGCCTTCTCTGGGCAGGTTTGGAAGAGGAGTAGTTTCTCCTTACACAACATGCTCCTTCTGAATTATTAATAGTTGCCTGTGGCTTGATTGATTTTCTTTGTGCTAATGAGACTCATTACCAGGCTTATTAACATGTTCCCTGAGTGTGAATGTGCTACCTGATCGGCCTGATCACATGACCCTCTTGTGCACCGTGCTGATGTGTTTCAGAGCTGCGTCTAATGCACGTTTAAAAGGTTACACTTGACCTGTTGGAAGGTTTAGGTCGGTCCAGACATGAGTCAGACCACAAAGGAGGATTTATGCTGTGAGATCTTGCCATTTGCTATTCCTTCATTTCCTCTGGCCAAGAGCGCAGCGTAAATAAAACTTCATTTAAAGCAGCGGGTTTAGTTCAGGTTGCCAGAGCTGACTGGCGCTGGACAAAGCCCGTCCTTGTATGCAACAGGGCCTTAGCTGAAACTTAAGCTGGGTAAGCACAGCGGTGAGGGGGCAGAAGAGGAGGAGAAAAGAGGATGGTTGCAGTAGAACAAGAGGGATTGGGGTTGAGTTTTAACCCGGCCCTGAATGGCTTGCTGACGTCTGTCCCCTCGGTAACCCAGTCCGATCTGCATAACACAGGCCGGCCCCGCTATTCACTGTGTTAACAAGGTGGCCTGGCAAATAAAACTGTCAGGGCGCCCAGGCATATGAATGGGCTCTGGCTATTCTGGCAGAGAAGAAGAAGACTCAGTATGAGGTGAGGGGAGGAGAGAAAAGAAGAAGCCATTGGTGGTCGCTGCCACACAATAGAAACTCAGCAGATTTATCACTAAAGCTGTGTCTGTGTATTTGCATGGAGATGGTAAGCCTCTGCGCTCGGTAGTTTCCGGGGTTGAAAACACTCCCGGCCCTGCCGTCCCCTGTCCCTCCCTGGGCTCGCTCGGAGCAGAAACCAGCGGCAACATCTGTGGTAGCACCCGTGTGGGTCAGGAAGCAAATGACTTGTTAAGCTGGGCTTTTTATTGTGTAAATGGTGTTCTGTCTTCGTCATTTCAAGGAGATTTATTTTGAAGGGGTTGTGTTTTGACAAGGCTGCGGGGTCGTGTGATGTATGGCTGATGTTCACAGATAATGTGAACCTGGAGAGCTGTGAAGCCCTGATATAAATCATAGCGTGACCTTTGGTTTCTCAGACAGTGCTGGGCTGAACTTGTCGCCTCCCTATCCCTCTCCTTTCACTCTCTTGGTCGTCCTTCTGCTTCTGCTTTCTCTCGTGTTCTCTCTCCCCCTTCTTCCTGTTTCTTTTCTCCTCATTTTCCCCCAGTCTATCTGCATCAGCCCCCCGCTGCACACAGGTAAATACACAAAGCGCTGCGTTCGACTGGCCTGCGCCGGCACAGTCTCTGTGAAGATTATGCATGGCGGCCACGGGAACAAAGATGGTCTACGCACGCAGTCGGGCGATATCCTGAGGCGCCCGATGGTCAGCTGCTGAATTCCAATGAAATCCCAGCATCAAAATTCAGGAGCCACGCTGACGTGACACCAAAACACACACAGAGGTCGCAGCTAGAGAACGCATTCACGGCTGAATTCCTGTAACATTCCTCACTTCCTCCCTCCCTGTGGTTAAGACTGGCTGGGTTTTTAATAATGAGCGCAGGTAAAGAAACATTTGTTCTAAAGAAAGCGCACAATCCTGAAATATTGGATTATGAGAATATTGAGCCGTTGTCATTTTGAATGCACACAATGTTCACTCCCATTGGCAAGAGAGTACACTGTGATTCCCTGATATAATTGTATTAGATATTCTGAATGTATGCTCAGGCATTGATAACAACCCATTTTATTGCTTTTTCACTTGGAATACTTCATTGTGTCGGCTCTTTTATTGGCTGGCTGTGTATTTGTAGATCCTATCAGCAGAGAGGAAATGGTCCCTCTCATCTGGTCTCGATACAGCTATTAGATACAATTATGCACATGTGACACCTCTGGAGCCAGAGACAAAGACGGTGTGCGTGTGTGTTTAGGTGCAGCATATTTGGTGCGTGTGTTTGTCAGCGTGTTAGAGAAAGATGGATGTGTCATCTCGTCCACCGGGTGGGTTCCTTACGTGTAACAGGAGATCCTGAGAGGTGTTGGGTTGCTCCTGGGCTTTATGCTCGTAGTTGCTTCTGTAACTTTCTGTAGCTCCTGTATTATCAGCAGTACACGGTGTGTTTGACTGCCTGTGCCCCCAGACAGCAGCATAGTGAAGGTGTATTGACTAAAACCACGTTGATTTCCATTTGTCATAGTAGTGCCGTCTGTAAAATGTAGTTCCATTTTCTTTAGCACCACATGAGGTAAAGGAGATGCCAGAGTGAGAGCTCATTCCTCCTCTCGGTGCCTCGGACAGGCCTGATGCCTGCACCCTCACCACTGAGACTCTTTTTTTGGTTCTACTCAAGCTGAGCTATTCAAAGGTCAGTGTGTCAGCCTGGCATTATAATAATAATAAATCATTTAGACTGTGGCAGTTCTGTTTGTTTCAGCTGTATTGTCTTTGTCTTTATTTACCCATGGTCAATCCAGACATCATATTTTCTATCAACTCTTATCATGTTTGTAGATGTCTTGTTTGTAGATACCAGATTTTTAACTGTGGTGAAAAGGATTTCAGGGATTTGATATTTCCAGTGAGGCATCATGAAGATTATTAATATTATCCCAAATTGATACTGAATAATATCTTCTCATTTTCTTTCTAACTGTGTCATTCTTTAAAAAAAGGAGTAGAGTAAGGAAGAGGCTCTCCCAAGCTGTTTCAAGGAATCTCTGCTGCTCAGCGCTCATCTGTTTTCCTCTGAGTCGGTGAAGTACCCAAACTGACCAGCAGGAGGCAAACATGTCCTGCTCAGACAGGCTGAATGCCAGTAGCCACTTTGTTTTCAACAAGGTCACACTGTTGTTCCAAGCTCAAAAACAAGATCAAAACTGAAGTTTAATTTGATCTGCCTGGATTTGATTCCATTTTTGGTGGGTGGGGGGTGGGGGAGTCTTAGATGGCAGTCACTAAACAATCAGTGTAGTGTGCAGTACAGAAAAAGGGAAATGGCAAATAAGAAAGCACATAAATAAAAGGCTCTGTCGGCATATTAAATTGGTGCATCCTCTCTTTCTTTCCTTTTTTCTAATGTAGGTGCCACTATCTCATATGACTACTTAGCAGACAAAAATAGACAAAAATAAGCATCCACATCATGATCCTCATAAAAAAAGAATACATTATCTCCTTAAACAGAGTGCACCACTGTACTTCAGCACTATTGAATAATGCAGTTATCAAATCAAACCCAACACATTCTCTTTCGTATAGTCTTTATAGAGCTTTATTATATAGGACAGCTGTGTAATGTTTTCTGGCAGCTTCTGCAGTGAAGCCAGCAGCTTTACTCTGATCCACATCTCCAGCATTTCTCCCTGCTTCCGTTATCAAGGTCATCTCTAACAGGTGCTCATGCATTTGGATTAAGACTGATAGGCATCAGAAAAGTCCTCTTAGTCACTCGCAGAAGATGGTGTCTGTGTGTGTGTGTTTGGTTGTGTGTGTTTTCAGCATAAGTGAGTGTTATTTAATCTCTCCCCTTTGCCGACTATCTATGAAATCACTCTTATGTCTCACTTATTCAGTTCAAACTTGTACTTCATAGAATAAATTTAAGTATGCAGGCCAATGTCATTATTTAATGTGATTTTTCTTTGATGCTTAAGTGTTTCTGTTCGTGTGAGTCATTCTGCGTGGATGAGAGGTACCCAGTGTTGTTCTGGAGCAAAACTGTGGTGCTGGAAACTCAGTGAATTGATGAAAAGTAGTGCTACCTTACAAATCGCTCATAATCATAAATGCATCAAAGGATGTAACTGACATTTGGTGTAAAAACTCTCTCCGAATTTCAATGCTGTTTTTGCACAATTGTGACGTTATTGCTGTAAATGAATGTAAATTAACACAACCTGGTTGTAGCCTTGTTTGGCTTATAGGTAGTTTTCACCCTTCTCAAATCAGCAGACCCCTGTAATTCCCCCTGACCTGTGCGCTAGCGATGCTAATTCACCCTGATTTTTGCCCTGGTGCTGATCCGTGCTTTAATGAAGGCTTAGCTTGCTAAGCTGCCTTTGAACTGTCACTGGAAATAAAGGGAGGCAGGCTCACTACCGTCATATGCACAGCAAGTTAACATTTACTGTGATCAGGCCTACAGTTCCAACCCGCCCACCCCGGTTGAGAGTTAATTCATGTCATCCTGACTGTTTCCGTGTGAGTTACTCCGTGCACTTTCGCTGGTGAAGTGTTCAGCTTTTGACTTTTTGCTAGCTGATATCATTGCTCTCTAAAGCTTCAAATTGCTCTTTGCTCTTTGTGCTTTGAACAAAAGCACATTTTCCAGCCATTGATGCACTCTGTGTTACTTTTGGTGCAAGCAATGGCAACACACACCATCGCTTCGCCACCTCTTTTCCTATCTCTGTCACCCCCAGTCATCCACACACAATGACTGAGAAAGTTTTCATTTTACGTTAGAATGCACACACACCTGCCCACCTGCTTAATTCTCATTCAGAGAGTCTGCGTTCCCTGTTGTGGAAGCTCGGTGGTCTCCCGTGGGTTGCACTCAGCTCTCAGCGGTCTTTACAGCTGCACACTAACTCACGGGTTGCTTGAAAACACTTAATGGATTAGATTGGTCTCGGAATCATTAAAGCCTCGCTCACATCAAACTCTGATTTCCTTATCGGCTGAATGAATAAGTGGATTTGGCTTGGCTCTGGACACATTGCAGGTGTGTCTGTTTGTAGTAGTGATGGTATGGAGTTGGAGGAGGTGGATGAAGGGCTGCAATTAATAATGAGTTTAATTGTTGATTAAAAGATTAATCTAGAAAATGTCCAAAAAAAGAGAAAGAGAAAAAAAAAACTGTAAAACACATAATACAGAGCCTCAGAGAGGTCATGTCTTCAATTTGCTTATTTTGTGCAACAAATTTTCCAAAGAAATACATTTTTATGCCATTTACATTGATAAGCAATACTGACCCCTAAAATCCACCGGGTGAGTGACTGGGCATGTTCGTCTCCGTCCCAGAAGCGTCTCTTTTTGATGGACATTTGATGGACACATTTGGTAATTAGCACTAAACACAAAGTACATCTGAAAGTGCAACTATCTAAAGTACTGGATAAAGAGACATTTTGACCTGATGATGATGCTAAAGATTAGAAAGATTAAGGTATCAAAACTCTCACTTTTTAAATCATCCTCTGGGCACCATGAACATCTGTACCAAATGTCACGGCAATCCATCCAATAGCTGTCGAGACCTTTCAGTAAAATCCAAAAAAGTCAAAACCTGCAGGTTGCGCTAGAGGAAAAAGTTACTCGTTGGGATTCACCAACGTCTCTTGAATGCATCATCTGGAAACCATGAACAGCAATGCAAAATTTTCAAGACGATCAAGACGATGCTGAGATATAATTGGAGCTTGAGACCTTCTGGGGACCATTAAAATCTTTAGCAAATTCCATGGCCATCCAGCAATCCAACCTCATGGTGGCGCTAAAGAACAAGTCAGGGAATCACCCAAGTTGTTAGGATTCATTATCTGGGAACCGTTAAAGCCTGTACAGACCATCATGGCAATCCATACAATAGTTCCGATGTTGCTGTCCCTCAAGACTTACTTATGGCGTGAAAAAAAAAAGCGAGAGAAATTCAACAAATTTTCACTTTTTATTAACTGGGATCAGCAAGTGTATTGATTTTTGCTTCAAAAATGACTTGAATCTTTTATTAATCAAAATAGTTCACAATTAATTCTGTGGCTGTCGGCTCATCAATGAACTAGCGAATCGCTTCAGCAGTAGATGGGAGAGTGCAGGGAAGACAGGATTGATGGAAAAATGATGAGTAACTGATGGATAGAGTAACTATTTCTTGCTATTATGTGCTTTCTTCTTACTTTTAGTCTGATTCTGACGTGGCCTCTGTATCACCACCTCCACCTCAGCTCGCTTACCCTTCGTCCCAGCGGCCCCCTCTCTCTTCCTCCCTGCATTTATCCATCCATGCATCTCCTCATCTATCCAGTTTCAAGGCCGCCAGCCTAGCGCAGCGAGGTTTAAGCAGTGCACCACTTCAAAGACCTCTTTGATTATCTCCTCCTTATGTTTTATCCCTCCCCGTTCTCTCTGTCCAGCCACCTGTTCCCATCCGGGGGCTGCGTGGAAGAGAAAGCCCTTGATCATGCCAACAGCGTGGTTTGAACACAGGGTCCTCGATGGATTTCACGTATTTGGAGGACTTCCTCAGTGGTGGGTTTTTGGAAGAAGAGTGTTTTATGCTGAAGGTTGCAGCAGCCAATAGAGGTCAGCATTGTACAGTAGTGTGTTTGCGGTTGTCATCTTCGTATCGTGGGCTGATGCACAAGCAAACTGAACAGGAATGAATACTGTAACTGAATGATAACAGATATTTGGAGCTGCAGTGCAACACCGGACAGAGATCATTACTTTGTTTATTAGGCTGACCTCATAAGTTCAGGAGATGCTGACAGCTTCTCTTTGATTCCCATCACTTTAATGACTTGTCCTATTTTCATTACAGACTCCAAATCCCAGTGGAGCTCAGAGCCTCATTTGTCCAAACTGCAAAAGAGGAGCTTGATGACTCTGCAGTGTTAAATTATTTGATTGGTTTATTGATTCAGCGCGCCTACTGATTATTGGTTGTCTTAAGTAGCATATTGGCTCAAGAGAATTGACTGTTGCTGTGTAATATTGAAGAAAGGGCCCAGACAGCCACTCCATCAAACAGGACTGAGCAGAAAACACAGGGCCTACGTGCTGTGTTGATGGATACCTCATGTTGCAAAGAACATACATGTGTGCATTGAATTTTGTTTGTGTGTGTGCTAAATTCCAACTGTTTGTGTTTTTTTGCCCAGTTAAACTCTTTCACCGTCACAGCGTTGACCCTTGTATATTCTTCTCACCCCCCTGTCTCTCTCCATCTCTTTCTCTCTCTTCCTCCCCCTGTCTGTCTCTGTCTGTCTGTGATTTGTCGTCATCTGAGGAGTGGGCGAGGTGTCGTTTTAGTTCTGCTCACAGTTCTGCATGAGTCAAGGCTGAACCTAATAGGCTGGATGAGCTGTGATGCTGTTCCTGCTTCTGTTCAGCTGGTTCACCGACACTTTTTCTCTGCTGTGTGTTTGCTGTTTGTCTTCAGCCTGTGTGTGTGTGTGTTTGTATGTATTAATAGCAAAGAGGCTCTTAAGTGAAGCTTCATGGATGAGAGAGTAGCCTGGCTCTCAGTGCCAAGCTGTACAGGTATCTATCAACTGATCTGAGTGCAGAGGGAATGCAAGGGGGCAGGAAGCAGAAGATGAAAAAAAGGCTCTGAAGCATGGCCAGCTTCCTCTGATAGAGGCCTGAGAGAAGTTACACACTGCTTCTCTGAGACATCAGGTCAGCACACACACACACACACACACACACACACACACACACACACACACACACACACACACACACACACACATCATAGAGACTATTGTAATGATTGTGGTTGTATTAGTGTTCATCGGAAACAATTCATAACCATTTTAGAGATAGATAAATAGGCCACAGTTCTGCTTCTTTGTGGATTTTTAGGCTATTACCAATATCAGTGTTTGAGTTTTAAAAATCTGCTAATGATATATTGCCAGATTTTAGCTGCACCTGTGATGTGACCGTTGCGATGTCGGTCAGTCAGCTGAAATATGTCTTGGATGGATAGTGATGAAATTCGTACAGATATCCCTGCTGTCCAGGGGATGAATCCCAATTTGATGATCCTCTGACTTTTGTTGTTGTGCCACCAACAGGCCAAAGTTTTCTCTCATCCAGTCAAATATCTCCCTCTATTACATGGATTGCCACAGAATGTGAATTCATGTTTCCTGAAGGATGAATTGTAATAGTCGGTGATCCCTCAACATATTTTTGACATTTCTGTGCAGCAGCTTCCTACAGCTCTAAGCTCTAGGCTGATGTGTCAGCTTGACTGATTTATCGGTCCGGCTCTCTGCATCCCAAGAGTTAACTTTTTAAGATGGCATTTCTGTACGGCTGCACAGCTCAGATTGAAAAGACAGATGGATAGATGGATGGCATAACGTGGCAAAGGTTGAATTTAAACACACGCAACACATTTTCAGTCTGCATGCTGCAGCCAGTTCAGACAGGAGGAAGTGAAGTTGACATGTACTTTTAAGGCCCGCGTGTTGCAAAGAGACAGCGTGGGCACAGACATTGAGTCATTTGGATTAAGATGGATGGAAATGGGAGCCAGTAATGCAGACACCTGACAGCGTTACTTCAGCGATCAGATTGAAGCCATCATCACCCTCGTTGCGCAAAGTAGAGTCTCTGTTGCTTCAGTTTAACAACTTAAAGCGCTGCATATTTGAATGTTGCACTCATCGTCTCTCTTCTCTATCTTTCTCTATCAGTCGTCGGGTTCAGGTTTATTTGTGCAGGTTGACTGGTTGCCAGGGCGATGAGTTTGCTGTAAGTTTGCCGCTGCCTTGACAACGGGCCAGACAAGCACTGCATTATCAGTGCGACAATAGGAGCAGAGCAAATAAGGATAGACAGAGTGAACTATAGGACAGAGAACTAAGAAACAAAGAGGCTGGTGCTGCTCACTTGATGTCAGACTTTTTTTTCTCTCACTGTGGTCACTCATACTGAGTAGCTAAGGGCTGTATAGGCAGAGTTGATACCCAGAGAGAGTTAAAATTGTTTTTGAGGTTGGTATTGGCGGGGGTTCAATGAAATGTTTGGATGTTGTTTCAAAAGCTTTTTGACCCCCACTAAGAATACAATTCTGTGGGAAACACTGCACCGCTTTTTTTTTTTTTTTCTGATGAAAAGTATCAAAAGATCAGCATTCAGTTGCTTCACCCCGAAGAAATTGAACTTGAAGCTCAGCTCCTAACCTGGATTTGATTCAGTTACCTAAGCTATTTGAAGTTCCAGATCGAGTGCTCATTTGCTTCCAATTTATTCTTGTCTTCACTCGAATAGATACTCTCGTCTGCTGCAAAGTCTGGTGCTTTGCTAGATTTCAAATTGTTTAAATTTTTGCCAGTGACATTTGATTGACTTCCTACTGGGAAACATAAAGCAGACACACACACACACATAAAAAAAAAAAAAAAACGAATCAAAACCAGACTTTTGTGGAGTGCAATACTGTCCCTGATCCATTCTTCACAGAGTCGTGCGGCCCCACGTGTGCTTGAGTTGTGGAAGTATGCCTTCCATTTGTAAAGTTTGAAAATCTAGTGAAACCAGAGAGCAGAGTAGCTGACCAGCAAAGTAGCCTTTCATTGTCAACCCCCTCTGTGATGTATTTCTCAACCTGATACTCTTGTAGTTTTGGCGAGCAGACAGACTGTAACAATTCTTGAAATTGATGCTGAAAGGGCTCAAATTAGCTTTGACTATAATTCTGATACCTAACACTGAAAACATGTATGGCCTGGGAAGTTAGAGTTAGAGAGAGAAAAAAAAAATAAACGTGCACCTGGAAATGTAATCAGAGTGAGAGCCTGCAGTCTCACCTCTGATTCACATGAACAGTGTGACTTTATCACACGTTAGTCTCAGGGGCTGACGTAAAGCCGGCAATATGTGATCGCACTTTCTGAGTCCCAGCCCGCCGCATCGACCTTCCCATCGGCCCTCTGTCACGGAACAGACCCTCCGTTAAGCCCGTGTTATCCTGTCCAGCCATGACGGTGAACGTGACTTCATAAGTGACAGCATGACTGCATAGTCCAGAGGCGGAAAGCAGAATGAGCTGATCTGTCGAATCAAAAGGCTGTTGTATGCATGTCAGAGGTCAGCTTTTAACCAGCAAATCCCCTTTTCTCCCGTCTAATCCTCTGCCCTGGGGTTTTCCCACACCACAGGGCTCATCTCGGACCAATCAGAGGGCAGACAGACAGGCGTGATGGCTCCCGATGGCTTCCACAAGCCTCAGACAAGACAAACAAGTCGTCGTATGTCCAGCATAGATCTAACTCATATTTATGCAAGTCTTAGAGTAAATTCAACATTTTATTATGTCAGATGATTGATATTCCACAATATTTGTGTCCATCTATTGTAATAAAAAGGACTGCTGTATTAAAACAACGCAGCATGTTTTGGAAGATTGACAACCATGTCATCCCTCTTTCCCAGGTGAATCATTGCCAGGTTTATTTTTGACAGTGTTTGAAGTTAACAACTGTCCACTGTGCAGCCATTTCTAGCTGTGCAGAATTTTCAGTTTGTGCTAAGTTTAAGTGTGTATTTATAATGAGTTATTAGTTAGCTGTGCAGCTGCTGCGAGTTGCCCGTTCCCCTGTTTTGGGGAGCTAGTTGCTATCGTTCGACATGGTGTAGCTTGGCTGTTTCTGTTTATATTGTTCAGGCCAGAATTGCGAGCAGCTAAAAGTCCTCAATTAACTTCAACCCCTACCTGCAATTCCAAATCTGAGATTTCTGACAGCTAAGATGTTTCTCAATCTGTGAAAAATGGCTGCAAAGTAACCATCACTGTCATTTGCATATAATATACTGTACATCATTTGATTAATTACAAATTTGTACAGGAATTTACAACATGATATTAACTAAGATGAGCACTGCATTATTGCCTAATAAATTGGTGCCGTCTCTGTGCCAAAATAAAAGTTGAATATTATAATTACTTTAGATTTCTATTGTTCTCACCTGGTGCCATTATGCTTAAATAAAGTTGAATTTAATCAGATTTCCTCAAACTAACTGACACGCAGAAAACCAGGAAGTATTTCCAGCATGGGGTTGACCGCAGCAGGGGCCCAGCAGCAAATCTCTTTTACTTCTCTCCTCTGGTGTTATCATCAGTCTGCAGTTGCTCTCGCAGAGCTTCAGCAGTTCGGGCCAGTAAAGCTGACTGGACTTGCTTAGTCAGGCCTGTGATCTGCACTGTGTATCTCTGCATTCTTTAACGGTGAGCTTAGCTTTGCCTCAATTCAACCCCCTCTGTAAAATAATGTGGCCTGAGGCCTAAGAGGTCCACATAACACACACAGACACACACACACACTCACAGGCTCAACATTTCCCCCATAGACAGAATTGCTCATTTGGTGTGGAGATCAAAGACTCCAATATTTATAAGTGGTCTTGGGGTGTAATTTGTTCCTCGTTTTATTCTGACGAGACCATTCCCCGGCTTCCCTTTTATTTATCTATATGTTTATTTATTTATCTGTTCAAACCAAACCTCTTCCTCCTCATTAGAGCCGCTTTAATGTCCTCGCTGTGCTGAAACTAATTGATATATAATGAACGCTGCGCGAGCACATTCGGAGTGAAATGTAAATTGTTTGCCCGGCAGCTCTGGTGATGAAACAGGAGGAAGACAGATTGGGTAACCCGCGGTGTATGGAAAGTCCTGAGTCCTGTCATGTGGGAACACGGCGCTCACGCTGCCTGTATATTTTTTATGGCACATTTTAACTCCCATCTGGTTGGCTTATGAGACTCTTGGCTTTGTTTGTTTGTTTATCTTCTAATGTGTTTCAAGGCCGTTTTCATCTTCTCGGCCCTTTATAAGCCGATGTTTGATCCGCATCTGTCACGGCCACTCGTAATGACGCCCCAGTTGTTTCCGGATCTGGTTTCCAGCCAGCGAGCTTGAGCCTCTTGTCTTTGATTGACACATGAGAGTGAATGTCTTGTAATGACAATGGGGTCTGATAGATAATTGCTGCTTTGTGTGTGTTGGGGGGGATATTGAGGTTATGTTTTGCCTCCCTCTCCTCCTGCTTTTTTAAATTGACATTGGAGTCCGCAAACAGGAGGGATACAGAGTGTGTGTGTTTGTGTGTGTGTATGTAAGACATGTGGGAGGTGACAGGTATGGGCTAGCATGTGTGACAGCAGGTGCTAAATGCTGGAGACTCTTTGTTTAACTAAGGGATGTCCTGAGGCAGGTGTAGCCCACGCAAGACCATGTGCACCTGTGTGTGTGTGTATAGCCCCACATGTCTGCCCGTGCTCGGCCGCATACGCAGAATGGCCTCAGCAGAGTTGTAATATTTAATAGCTTGACACCTGAGCCAGAACGCGTGCCTCAGTTTATGTCCCATCGTCAGATGGCGCTCGGCCCAAATATCCGATCTCATGTTTTAATCCGACACCGATGGAAGATGGGACGGACAGCAGTGGGACGTCAAACATGTGTGTATGTCGCAACCAACCAACAACCAACCACACTGACCTTATTAGTCCCTTTTATTATGACCTTTTATCATAAAGTCTGATATGTCAGTCACTGCTCCAGGCTTCTTGTGTGTGTGTGTCTATGTGTGTGTGTGTGTGTGTGTGTGTGTGTGTGTGTGTGTGCGTGTGTGGCTTGCTGTGTGTGGACATTGTGGTCATTCATTTAGAAGACACACACACACAGAAATTTTAAGTGAGCTGCTTCACTTTTTTTTTTTTTTTACCTCTCTCTCCATTTCTCACTAGGTAAGCCTGTCACGTCTCGGTGTGTTTGTGTGTGTGTGTGTGCGTGTGTGTGTGTGTGTGTGTGTGAAGGTGGTGTTGAAGGTATGTTAGATGTGGCTCCTCACTGAGTCCCAGCTCCACCTCTGGCCTGTTTGAATTGCAGATGCTCTAACTCAGACAAGCTGTGCTCCAAGTCCCTGAATAATGAATCTCGAGCACAAGGGGAATGGTTGATGGGAGTGTGTGTCTATTACTGTTTTTTGTGGATTTGCGTGAGTGTGTGTGTGTGTGTGCGCGCAGCCTTGTTTAGTATGCTGTGTGGTGTTTGTTTATTATGTTGTTGCTCTGGCTGGGACAGAAGACACCGGCTCACTGCTGATGTTTCTGAGTGTGTCACAGTTGATATATAAGAAAGATTGGAACGTTTTGATACTGATCACAGTAATTTACAATCTACTAATCATTCATTCTCTACAAACATAATGATTAAAGTGAAACTGTGTACTTTCCTATTGCTGGCAAATCCAATGAAAACACTAAAAAAAACAGATTGATCCTAGTCAAACTCTGGTGAGTTAGTCCTCTGTGCCAGAGACCTCCATTGTTATTAAAGAACTTGCTCAACATTTTGGGGGACGCGCTTATTTTCTTTCTTGCTGGATTTTAGATGAGAATATTGATACAACTGTTGTACTTGTATGAGAAGTATGAAGCAACAACCAGCAGCCAGTTATCTTAGCTTAGCATAAAGACTGGAAACAGGAGGAAAGAGCTAGCCTGGCCCTGCCTAAAGGCAGCTTGGCAACCTCGCCTCGTGACTGTAAGAGTCTAGGATATCATCGCTCCTGAGCCAAGAAATAGTACGGCACGTAGCGCTCAATAAAACAATAGCCTGTTGTTTTTACTCTTCAGTTCTTGCACAGATTAAACAAACAAGATGTAACATGTTCATTTTTTGAGATTCAGTGTTGCCTGCAGGAAGATTTAGAGCCAAGCTAGCTGTTTCTGCTTCCGCCCTTGTTCTAAGCTAAGCTAACCGGCCACACAAAGTGATGGATTTTATCATTTGACTTGGGCTACTTCTTTAAACAGAACAATTAAAAACACTCAATTACAATTGTGACTGTTGATAACGTGGGCACCGCAGGTTGCTTTGAATCAATCAGGCATGCTGTGTTGACAGAGTAGGACATTGTCACTGTCCTCGTTGGGTTAGCTTCAGAGCTAGTGGTGCATATTATTAGCACAGAGACTGTGTTCTGATTGGTCTGATTAATGATGTGGGACAGTAGAAGGGAGAGTGGATGGGTTTGCTTTCCACTCACCAAAGTGTTGCTGGCACACACACGCACACACGCACACACACACACACACAGTCAATTGATCTCGCCTCACTGCCTGCCTGCCTGCCTGATGCAATTGGACGTTGGTTAGTCGACACCTGTGTGCTCCAGCAGGTTATAATGGGGAGAGAGATAAAAATACAGTGTGTGTGTGTGTGTGTGTGTGTGTCTGTCTGTGTCTGTTTGTGTGTGTGTGCTCTTCCAACTGAGAGACCTAGAGGCGAGGAGAGACTCTAACCCATGCATATGGCTGCAGATGGAGACATCTAATCCTGAGAAGTCTCTGTACTGAACTGGAAATTCACCCCAGAAGGGACAGAATCACAACGACGGTCGACATCAGGCTTCGCGAGTCCCCGTGGGAGCGACTGCGATGATAACTGTCTGACAGCTGCGAAGCATCCGCAGAGCACTTGGTGGATTTGGCAGAGCTGCCGGAGCGTGAGCGTGCTTGGCCTAAAAAGTTTATAGGCTCGGTTGCACAACGGAGAAGAAACATCAATGCCTACACACGCTCATGTCGAGCATCACTTGCGTTGTAAGGAGATTCTAACCCCGCTGTTGCCTGGAAGTGTCAGTTTCATAACTGGTGAAATGGTGTTTTTGTTGTTACTGCCACTACCGCTCTGGCTTATTCTTTTACTGCACGGCTTTATAGTTGCACAATACCTATGAAGCTGTTTATTAGAATATCTGTCAAATCAGCTTCCTTTCCACAGGGCTTTGTGACAGACACTTTCCACTGATCAGCCCTCTCACATTGTTTCATGTGGACAGTTTTCAGAGGCCTAAACTATCCAGAATTTAAACAATGAGAGGCAATAATACAAGAGACATTAAAAAAATAAAACATTGTCATCTTGTGATGTATCAGATTTACTATTGATCCAGTTCCAGCGTCCAGTTTGTGAACCATCAAGTAGGGAGTGATAACATGTGTGAGACATGGAAGGACAACCCAGCCACTGCAGCTACTGTAAGTTCTTTTAGTGAGTTAAAATATGACATCATGCATGGGCATTGTAGATGAATTGAGCATTATTAGGAAATGTGCTTCATGTAATTACTTCTATAACACTGTAATACAACTGTGTGTGTGTGTGTTTCTGTTGTGTTTAACCAAAAGTTGACTGAGTTGTGCTAATCCTCCAGCTGCCATCTGTTGTTTGACCTCCTCCTTATCACACAACCAGCCTCCACTGGTCCTGTGTGTGTGTGTGTCTCCATGCCCAGTGATGTGGTGTGTTTGTTTGTGTGTGCAGACCATGGCTGTCAGTCAGCCATCGTGGACCAGACGAGGGAGGGCGGGGGTGTCATTAGCAAAGCCCAGCATAGGCCTTGTTTAGGGTTAATAGGGTCGTGCTCCTGCCAAATGTGCACATGTGGGACTTATTTCCATCCAGAGGTTAGCCTGGCAGAGGGGGGCGGCTAGTTTTGGGGTTCACTTGCTAAGTGGGCATCCGTCATGATCATATTTCAGAATGCTTTCATTCATTGATTCGGGGTATTTAGAGTATCTAAGCCATTACAATTCAGGAAGCTGATTGAAATTCAGCCCATGAACCTGAAAAACCAGTATGAAGGAATAATGAGCAGTTGGCTTTGAGAGATGAATTGCTCCGCAGGGCTTCACCCAAGTTTATTGACTGGAAAAGCAAACAACTCATAGGATTTTTGGCTTTGTTTGCTGTGTGGTCAGATGTTGATGACTCTCATAATGCTTTTGTGTGCCACTGACTTCCATTAAAACAAAGGTGGGGAAATCCACATCTATCTGTATGGAATTTATCTCTATAATCTGTACTGGAGTTCAGGCTTGGTGAACTTTGGGGCATTTGGGGAATATAAACAGTCTTTGCCAACAGCAGGGGTCTATACTCCTGGCGGTCTCACACCATTTGCTGATTTTACTGTATTTTCGTAGGTCTACTGTATGTCTTTTGATAACATACAAACCAAAGAGGAACAACATTTTGGGAAATATGTTTATGCGCCTCCTTGAAAAGATAGACACCACTCCAATGTCTGTATACCAAAATATGAAGCTACCACCAGTAGCCACTTAGCGTAGCTTATCATAAAGATGCAAAACTGGGATATAGCTTGTGCGGCTCCACCAAAAAGTAGTAAAATCAGCCTAAGAGCACCTCTAAAGCTCACACATTAACATATTATATCATATTTGCTTAATCTATAGAAAAACCCAAGTGAAAAAACACATTTTTGTTTTTTATGGGGGGGTATGTGACAATTTCATGGCTGGGCACAGCTACTTCCTGGAATCATGTCATCCATTTGAGATTTTCAGGCAACCATCGAAGACTCAAGAATTCATGAGGACCAGAGAGTGGCATCAATCTTCTCACCTAACCGTCAGCAACAAATGTGACTGCCAGTGCTTCCACAGAAGGCACAAGGGGTCATGAAATAGTATGAAAATGGGGTGAATCATATGCTATGATCTTGACTTTCAGTTGATCTCAACCTAGTTGGACACCTATGGAGGATTTTGGAGCGACATGCTAGCCCTCTCCAACACCATCATCAAAACACCAAATGGTATTCATCCCTCCAGGGGAGTTCAGAGACTCTATTCAAAACACTATAACACTCAGTGTTGTTGTTTTGTTCGGGATAGACACCGCAGTTTATTTGGACTTTATATGTAGTTTATTTTGACTGAAACAAAGCACTGGTGGGGTCTGATCTTCAGCCAGTAACAGACACCAAACCACACAAACACCTCTGGCCAGTGGGCACACAACTTGAAACCTTTGAAAGCACTTGTTTTCGTGTTCCGGTTTTCAGCGTGAACTTGACTTTAAGCAGTTTGCCTCAGAACCTGTAGTGATTAATCACAGTGCTGCGAGTGGGCAAGCTAACCTGACTGTCAGAGTCCAGAGTTGGAAACCTTTTTATTGTCTCGTGGTCAGTGTGCTTATTTAGAGCAATCAGCCCCCTCAGTCCAGTCAGTGGCGAATCGGAGCCATTCATCTGAAAAGCTTTTGCAGAGTCTGTAGGTGCTCAGCTCGTACTGTATGTAGATTGAGGTCAGTAGTCTTAATGAGACATGCTTATTCTCTCCCCTGTCGTCATGCTGAAAGTGATTTCTTCAGTTCAAGCCAGCGTCTTTTCACACCCACTCTGCTGCTGCTGCTGTTCTCTCTTTTTCCACTCTTGCGTCACTGCAGCTTGTTCTTCAACTGTTTTCAGTGATATTTCTGAAGGTCTTTGTGGCATGAGTCATCCCATTTCACTGCAATTTTGTCCTGAAATAGGTTTGAATTGCGACAGCATCAACTTATTCCTTTCGGGAGGCAGTTTTTAAGCTCCTTAATGGAATAAGGTTGAGGCAGAGTTGTGGTTGTCTGGAGGCGGGCATAATATGAGGTCCTGTCCTGGGTCGCTGTGTGGGATGTGTACCGTTTGCTGTTGACAGCTTTGCTTTCACACGTTCTCGTCTTTATGTCCTCTGAAGAAATGTTTTAAACACTTTGTCAAGGGGAAGACGCGGCTGCTATAGAACTCATGAAATACCTGTAGAAGACAGCTAAACACCACTTTTTCGCGCTTTGTAATGAACATATTTCACTTCAAGGCACAATATGTAATTTCTGCTGCTCGGGGTCTCTCAGTCGAAACAAAAACAAAGGACGCGGTATGATGGCGTCATGACGTAGCGTGGGATCATGGGAGTTGTTGTCTTCATTGCCGAACAACCACTGTAATTTGGGCACAAACATTTGGGATAATATAAGTACACAACTCAACAAAATATATAACATAGGTCTTGTCATTTTCAAACATTTGAATATGGAAATGTTGCATGTTATACCTTTAACAGGTTTCAAAGATGAGGTGAAAGTAATGAGTAAAAGACATGTTCCTTCCCGTTTTCAGAACACTATACAGAACATCCGGCCTTGACACAATAGCGCTACAGTCCTGGCAGGTACGGACAGTCCCGCTCTGCATTGTTTAAATCCCACAGCTGCACAGGCATCCAAGGCCAGTCCCGCTCAACACACCAGCCTTCCCACTGATTTGTGTGGTGTCTAATTTGTTATCCATATGGGACACACACACACACACACACGTTCATACACACAGAGACTTGGCAAAACCATCCAGACCTTTATTCTGTCTCTCTTCTGCAAATATAGCTTCAAATATAAACTGGGCCACAGGCGCTCTACATCTGCCTGTTGGAGCACAGTTTCTAAAGAAAGGTGCAGGTTGGCTGTCCTCATCAACTAGCATTAATCTGCTAGATTGGAGTTAATGAGCCGAAAGGGATTCATCTGGCACTCGCGCCTGGCTGTAGCTCTGCACAGCGTACACTTTCCTGGTTTAAGTAGGGAACTGGGAAGGCCTGAGATGTAGGTGGGAAACAAAACAGGGGTTTCCGTGGACGCCTGCTCACAGTGTGTTGGCTTCATTAGAGCGTCACCTCCGATTAAGCCACCTCTGAGGAGCCCTGGATTGTCTGGCCAGAGTGCCTCACAGGGGCGGGGCTTTGATGTAGAGGAAATGAGGCTTGACTGGGAGACACCAGAGAGGAGAGGTCACATCATCGCTGGATGAGTTTGAGAAGAGACAGGGGCGCGCTGAAGTTACAGAGCTGCAACTTCCCACAAGAAAGGAGAGGGAGATGGTGAGAAAAAGTGGGTCTGTGTGTGGGGGCATCTGCTGGGTTTCCAGGTGGTGTAAATTTGGCTGCTGAGAGTTGGTGACCTGTTGCACCACCACCACCAGAAGGAACGATTATTCGTCCACACAGCAACACTTTGAAGTCCCTCTTTCTCCGTCTTCCTCCCTCTTTTTTCTCTTGATCTCCTGTTTTCACTTTCGCATTGATTTACATCTTCATGTTTCCGCCCTTTGTAGTGCAAAAGACAACTTCACTTTAATTTTGGCTAATGAGTGCTGAATTTTAGAAAGGGATATTTTTCGGGATGAGGCAACCTTTTTCAGGTGGAAATTTGCAATGCAAGTGGTGTGGATAGTATCATTCGTAAAAATAGGGCAGCAAGGCACATTTAGAAGATTATTTTTGGTTTGAAGAAGCTCTTCTACAATAACAGCGCACAGAAAGAGGAGAAGTTTAAGACTTGGCAAAGATGATACCAATTAGAAAGTTATTGTAGCCTGACTTTCCAATGAGAACACGATCAAAGGACTGCAGTGAGTGGAACCATGGCAGCAGAGACTTTGTGAATGATGATTTAGGGGAAGAGTCACAATGTGATAATGCTAAACTAAACAAGTGCAAGGTGAAAGCTGGGAAGTCACTTTGCTGGAACAATTGACTGATCAGTGTGAAGTTATTAAAGTTTCCTCGCAGTGTGTAATTAATAACTTTTAAAGCTGTGTTGCATTCAGGTGTGCTTGTTCCAGGATCCTGGTAAATGCCTGGAGCCATATTCACAAACTGTCTTTGCTATTAGAGTCCTTCAAGATGGCAACAACAGAGTTTCTTCTTCAGCAACTTTTACTGAAGGACTGAGAGGACTTCTAGGCCAAGAGAAAGGGCGGGGTTTACCCTGTTGCTATGGATTACATCATGTTTCTGAATCAGGTCGCCTGTCAACTGATTGGTCGACATGTGACCGATCTGTGTCAGTGAATGTCAAATAAAAAGTTCTTCGATACACAGCATTGTGGAAAAAGAACTAGAGAAGATAATTTGATTTAAAATGTGGAAATGGAAATTAAAAACAAAATTATATATTAAGTTTAATGAAAAACAATTTTAATTTGACTAAACTTAGTTATTAATTAGGATAAATATGATTTTAAAAATTAACTATATGAAAATACATTTTGCCATTTAGTACATTTAATTTAATATAAATAATAATAAGACGTATTATTTATTATTTCAGTGCCATGAAAAGGGATTAAATCAACCATTTGCTGGTCTCTGCTTCTCAAATAAGATTATTTGTCTGCTTTCCTTCATTTAACAGTGTAAATTAAATAGCTTTGTTTTTTCAACTTGATCGATAAATAAAAAAGTAGATTAATCGATAAATGCTCATTTGCAGCCCTAGTACAATTACTGCGCTCCTCTCCTCTCTGTTGTAATAAGCAGCATCTCATGAGATCTAATCAAGCATCCAATTACTAGCAGTGCCTCAAATCAAGAAATTAATTGAAGCTTCACTAGTGCTCACAGAAAACATAAACAGTTCTCCTCATCTCCTGCTTTATTGTTTGCCTCAGAAGTAAAGTTTCTGTCTGCTGGTTTGTAGTGTTTCAGGCTCATGCATGCTTCCTGTGGCTTGATGCAGCTCTCAGTTCATTTTTGTAACAGCCTCCAGTGTATTTTATTACATATAAAGTAACAACAACAAAAAAAAACCCAACATTGATGGCAGTTATTTCCATCAGCAGATTTTCATATGTGCCATTCTTTTGAGGTTTCCCAGTCTGCCTTGTTTAATAAACTACGGCGTCCAATATACAGCTGACACAAAGCAGCGTGCAGCATGGCAGCGCTCCAAATGAATTGTGGGTCTTTCTGGCCATTTGTATTTTCTCTGCGTCCGAGCTCGGCTGGGGCCGGCCCGATGGTTGACAGCAGATGATCCCTTCTATAATGAGATTTTTTTCCCTCCCTCCTCTGTCTCGCTTCATGGCACCACAAGGGAATCATCTTAGGCAGATAGAAGCCATGAACCATGAACAGAGAGAGCCTGGACACAGATAGGACACCAGCACAGACGCAGACGGGGAGGATGAGAGGCAAGAAAGTGAGAAATTCTGGTCATGTTCGTCCACCGGCAGAACTCTTCTCCCCTCAGCTTAACTCGTTGTTATTCAAAGTCCTGATGTTCGTTTCACCTAAATATCGACATGCAGTGATACAGTTTGTTCTGGCAGATCAGCCCAAGCTGCATTTTGCTGTTTATGAGTGTTGTTGTGTTAGTTGTCACACTGAGTGACAGAGTCTATTTTTCATGTCATTTGGTGCACAATAACCACTCATGACTATACATAATTGATGTCTTTTAGTTCAGCCCTTTTGAATAATGAAGTGTAATACATGTACAGTACATTTCAGCTCCGTGGGTTGTCAAGGTGATGTTCAGAATTCATTCGCAAGATCTTAGATTTATAACACATGTCACGCTCCGTCCATCCAGCCATCCATTATTCATCCGTCATATCAGATTCGGTCTGGAGCTTGTGTAGTTGGACCATATTTACCTTCATCCCACCATCCATTATCTCTAACTGCTGTTCAGGTTAATGGAAGGCTGGAGCCAATCACAGCAAGCGTTAGGTAGAGAATCAGGCAGGCTGACAAGAACAGACGAGCACGTTCACACTTATGGGCAGGTTTAGATTAGATACTGCTCACCGAACATTTCTTTTGACTGTGGGAGGAAACGGGAGCATCTGCATAGCTGCTATACACACTGAGGTTTGATTCAACCTTACGATGCCGAAGTGGATCATTGGTTGTTTTACTTGCTCTGCATCTTTGAGTAATTTTCAGTTGTTTTATTTTCATATTTATTCTTTTACCTTGTTTTGATTGGTTTTCTATCTTATTTGTGCAGCAATGTCGGTTAATTGGTCAGTTCACCTCCTTGATCCAGACTCAAATATCTCAACAACTATTAGATGGACTGCCATGAAATTCATGGTCATTCATGGTCCTCAGACAGTGGGCCTTAATGACTTCCATGATCCCGCTGAGTTTTGATTTATCATCAGGTCAAATGTTTAATTTGTGCAATGTGTTTGACCAAATATCTGCAAAGCTTACGTGCTAACATGTTAAACCTATATGATGGACGTAAAACATTATTATTAGCATTGTTATCGTGAGCATGAGCACACCAGCGTTAGCATTTATCTCAGAGGACCACTGTACTACAACCTTGCAGTGTCGCTATGGCTGCAGACCTGATCATTAGACTCTTAGTTTGTATATATATTTGGCACAATGCACATATACACTTTAAATATTGACTTCATCGCTAATATTCCTCAATGTACCTCTGACTACATCTTGAATCGACTGATCTCGAATTTTAGATTTCATGCATTTTCCACTCTAACAGAGTCAATCTAATTAGAATCTAATTACCCAGAATTCAAGTTAACACCAGATGTATAGGGGTCATTTATCCGTCCCATTAATCTAGCTATCTATCTAACCAGCATCGAGCCGTGCAGATAACCAACCCCCTCCATTGTGACTGATGACTTCTGCTCAGCACCAGCATATCATAATGAGCCCATCTGACAACCTTTCTGGTGCCTTTTAGCCTGAAAGCAAAAGCACAATGGGAAGCCTCTTCGTGGAAACGTGTGTAAATTCACCAAGAATTTATGTTTTGTTTACCAGAGAAAGTCTGGAGACCGTGGTCGGGATGGAAGGGTGGAAAGGCGTAGTCAGCAGGGGTAAGAAGAAGATGATTTACAGGTAGTTGGGAAGTTGCATAATTGTGTGGTAACAACAACCGTCACCATTGTTACAGTCCGACTGTGTGTGTTTGTGTGTGTGCTTGCATTGTAGCTTGTGGGGTCTGACTGAGCCTGCTGCCTCTCAAAAGCCTCCCAGATCATTCCTTTGTTCCTCTCCTCTCCTCCCCACTCCCCCCATCCCTCCCTCTCTCTTGTAGCGTGGCTTCCTCGGAGAGAGGTTGATATATGACATCTGTTTGAGTAGAATTGGATTGTGGACATCCCTAGTGGCACACGGAAATGCATCTCCGGTATTTTCTTCATGCGTTGTGCATCTGGATTGAGGGATGGGGCTGTAAAGAGGGAGGAAGGAGTAGGCTTGGGTTAAAAAAGAAACAACTAAAACTCACTCATTCACCACTGGAACGGCTCCCTGAACTACCAGCAATCCCAGACAGAGAGAGAGGGAGAGAACGGAGAGAAGGAGGAAACTAGAGAAATGTGGAAACAGAGAGTGTGAGAGAATCACTCCATGAGAGATGGAGGGAAAGTGGGGCTATAAAGAAAGAGGAAGGCCAACATCAAGCCTTGTTAAACTGACAGGCTGCTGCCAGAGAGCTCATTGCCTTCTTTCCATCTGAGTGATAGACCGTCTTAAACTCTTGTCTTCCTCCAGTATCCACTTTGACTCTGCTTCCTGTCTAAATGTACATCCCCTGATAAAGCAGAGGAATTAGGCACTTTAGCAGCTTTCTGTTAAAGCTGCTAAAGAGAAGGGATTTCCTTTGTCACAGTGAAGTTATTGACCCCCTTTTACTCGCAGTCCTCTGTTAAATGTTAAGTCAGAACACAGAGGATGTTCAGACCATATGCCTTGAAAGCCTTCCTGATGGGACAAGTGGCTTGGCTTCCTCACAGAGAGGCTGATATACGACATCTGTTTAACTGGAACTGGATCATGTGCATAAGGGGAATTCAAGGAAGAAGAACATTAGCTGCAGCTCGGGGAATTTCTCTGTTTTTCTGTGTAGTAATGTGACTCACCGCCCCCTAATAAAGGACAATTCCATTTTTTTTTTACAACTTGGGTCCTCATTTGGTAGCTTCGGTCACAATTTTCTCTCAGTTATGACAGCAATGTCAGCATTAAAGCAACTGTTGAGATGGTGTCATTGCTGCATGGAAATCTGATGCACAAGAAACACAAGCAGTCAGATGATCATGCAAAATAATGAAGCCTAAACCAGGTAATAATTCCTCAATGCACAGGAAACGTGTGTGTGTGTGTGTGTGTGTGTGTGTGTGTGACACAGTTGGTCTGTTAACTTTCAGTTTCAGTAAAATTCAGTAATTTTACTATTTGCCTTTTGCATCCACATAAGTTTAGCTAACACAGAGATTTGCTTACTTTTCTTGCCCCTTCTTTTTATTAATGCTGCCAAATTTTCAGATCTCGGCAGCTGTGTTAGGCTGCAGGCCCACTTAGGCACAGCGGCGCTGTATCAACGTGCTAAGTTGACAGCGCTAACTGTCACTGTAAGCATGTTAATTGGCATGGTAGATGCTAATGTTTAGCAGGGAATGTTTACCACGGTCAGCATCTTAGTGTGGAGTGTTAGCATTTTACCAATAAACACAAAGCAGGCATACAGCTGAGGCTGAATATTTCACGACAGTAAGCCTATAAACCAACCGACAGTTGGAATGCTGCAACTACCAGCATCTAAACAAAATCTGCAAATTTGGAGCGATGATTGTTGCAGCAATCAGTGACCCTTTCCAATTTTCCACTGAGTTGAGATACACATGATGGTCCACTTAACACATCTTGTACAACACATGTGAAGTCTCCTCTGGATTAAAATGAAACGAGCGGCTCAGAGGCAAACTTTGAGCGTGGACGACGGGTGTTTGTGTGCAGACACGCTGTGTTCAAATTATGGAGCGATGCGCTGTTAACGGGTGCCATCTCATTTTCCGTTTAATTTCCAGGACTCCGCGCCCCCCAATGCTCATCCTTAAACACTGTCTGCATTATGCATGGACCAGAAAGTGTATCATTGTAGATATGCAATATGCATGAGCCCTTGTGCTCTGACTCCCCTCCCCATCCCCTCGCCCCCCAAAAGGAAGGAATCGTTTTGTGTTGTCTGATTGTGTTAGGAGCTGGGATCAATGAATCGCTCTTGTGGGTGTGTGCGTGTCTGGGTGGTTACGTGTGGTATTTTCTTCAAATGGCAACGGAAATGAAAAAAATAAGATAGGTTTGCACGGTGGATGGCGGTGACAGAGAGAAGTACAGGATGAAAGAGTGGAAAGAAAACAGTTTGGGACCTAAAGGTCGGTGTAGGATTGAAAGAAGGACAAAGGAGCCGAAGAGCAAAGAGTGAAGTAGGAGAGAGAGAGAGAGAGAGAGAGAGAGAGAGAGAAAGACAAGGGCAACAGATCATCAAACAGAAGGAGACTCCTCTGTGGACTGTCAATAGAAGCAATATCCACTGATTGATTGTGTCACAGTGGCACACAGAGCGGATCCCTGGAGACCTTGTACGTGTTTCTGTGTGTGGTGGGTTTGGGTGGGGGGCTCAGGGCCTCAGCTGTTGTCAGAACAGGGGGCCACGCGCCTGTTTTGGACACACTCCAGCAATCCCATATTGTGAAGCCACAGTCACCACAAAGGGAGCGCCTCCATTTTGTGGGAATTTTTTTTCTGTTCCTCCACCCTGTTCTCAATTTACGATTGTATTTGTTTCGGCGCACGAGAGAGCGAGGCGATGGCTTTTTAATGAGGCCGGGGAGCGAAGCATGTGTTGTGTGTATGGCGGGAGGTTTAGCTTTGGGGAGTTACGCTTGGAACCGGTTACTGGGGGAGGTTTCCACCAGTTTTTCTCCCTCCCGAGGTTTTGAGGTGGGTGAGGGCTCGTTGTTAGGATTTGCATGGCATGAGGCTTTCAGCCACAGTTCATCAATGTGGCTGCGGTGATAAACAAAGGCAGCATCTCGCCCACGCAGACCCACAGCTGTACACACACACACACACACACACACACACAATTAACCCGACACAGATGACACAAGTACAGCCATTTAATTGAGAAATTCGGAAAGAAAAATCTGTTTAGAAATTTGCGGTTAGATCATGAAGTACAGCTTGAGCGAGAGATGCCTACGTCACTCAGTTATTCAGAAAGTGGTGACTGTGTGTTGCACACACACACACACACACACACACAAATATGACCCCACACACAGATAATCCAAACAGGTCAGGGTTCACTCCGGTCACGGCCTAATCAGACATGGCTAGGTTAGTGTGTGTCTGATTTCATGATGCCCTCTTTGTGTGTGATGAGACTGTGTGTTTAATTCCCATCATGAAAAGCTACTGCAGATGGACTGTCTGCAATCACAGCCAGTGGGCGATTACTCAGCTAAGTGTGTGTGCACGTATGTGTGTGCGTGTGTCTTCAGGACTCCCGCTGAGGAGTGGTTGATGATGTGATGACCCTGACTGGAATCTGATTCAGTCGCAACTGACATTTTAGTCATTTTGCAGACTCCTCAAAAACAACAAAAATAGATCAAAAATCAAACATAAAAATATGAATATGAAAAAAACAAGTCTTAGATTAGATAAAGATTTAAAAAAACAGATGTAAGAGTTAAGATCACTGTATCTGATTTAACTACGACCTCTCCTTGTGATATGTTTGGGAGGATGAAGATTAAATGATTGAGCAGGAAGGAATCTGTGAATTAGTCTGAAAATAAGACATGAGTTGATCTGGAAGATTGAGTGTTTAAGTCTCAATCAGCAGCAGTTTACATTTATTCATATAAACAGGTGAGAGATAATTTATTTTTTCTTTTAAACAGTACTCTCCCCCTACACCTGTATCAAACTGAAATGTAGTTTCACTATTTCCTCATTATAACATCTGCAGAGGAGCAGATTTACATTCACCTCCCGCACTCTGTATCCCTCGCTCTCATTAACAAAGTTACTATAACAGACTGATTGTCTCACATCAAGCTGTCAGTCGGTGTTTGCTGTATTTGAAAGTGCTGTCTTCCTGTTTGGTTTGATTGACAGCTCTGACAGCCACTGTGTACAGGTTATTAGCTGCTGTGTACTCTGCTGGAGGTGGAAGGGACAGTTAATAATGACACGGTGGCTAACTGGGGAGACTATGAAAGTGCACGTTGGAGTGTGTTTGTGTGTGTGCATGTGTGTGTGTGTGTTGTGTGTCCACTCCTCCCCAGAGATTTCAGATCTATTGAGGGAATGAGAGGGGAACAGACTGAAAGGCGAGACAGAAAGAGAGGAGAAGGGATTAAAAGATACAGAGGAAACAAGAGCCCTTATGAACTTAATGACTTGATCTTCTGCTGCCTTGAGCTCATTCCCCTGTAAACTGCATGTGTGTGTGTCTTTGTGTGTGTGTGTGCAGCGATGCCTCTTCACTGTAAGCAGGAATTTTAATGGGCTTTACTTGTGCAAGTGAAACAGCTGGCCGTTGTGAAATCCAAGCCTTCGTCTAAGTAGAAGGATTGACCCTCTAGAGCTGTTGTTAAGGACTCTTTCTTTCTGTGTGTGTGTGTGTGTGTGTGTGTGTGATGGGGGAAATGCTGATTGGCTGTTGAGTTACTGTCAAAGTGGCAGACAGCATCTCATCTCTTTCGCTCTCTCTTCTGCCCGTGCCTCTCTCCTTCCTTCCTTGCTTTAGTTTCCTCTCTTTTCCACTCCTCTCCCCTCCTTTCCTCCTCTCAGTCCACGTGAAGCACAAATGGATCGGAAACAGCTGTGAAAATTATTCCAGCCAGTAAGGCCCGATCCTGGCTTCTCAGTTAGTTGCGGTGCGATGCCTCAGACTTTGTTTTTTCATCAAAAAAAAAGCACCCTGCCTCAAAAATCCCCTCAAAGTTTGCAGTGTTGCTTTAACTTTGCTCCTTTTGTGTGTCTGCAGGGTTACCCATATGCAATGGATACCACAGGTTCTGCCAAAAGGCTGACTGCCAGGCCAGAGAGAAGAGAAGAACGGGTGCAAGCTCCTTCTTCTCATCCCTCTCTATTTCAGTCTCTTTAATTCTCTCCTGGCCGCACACTCCATTTATTCTCCTCTCTCCCTCCTCACCGCTCTTTGTTTTTTTTCTCATTCAAACAAAAGCACAAGTATTTTAATCTCCCTCCGCTTTTTTTTTAATCCTCCTCTGTCTTTCTCTCTCTTTCCATGTCATTCTTGGCTGAAGCTCAGCTCGTGGTCTTCGGCCTCGACACCCCTCACATCAGCCGTCGCACTGTCTGAGGGAGAAATGCAGCCAAGCTAATAAGCTGAGGGAACTGACAGCCAGAAAGCATGAGATGATGAGTTCACTGGTGAGCCGTGTGGACATCCCAGGTCATAGGACAGATTCCAGGCCCTTTTGTGGCTACGTGTGATAAGCGTGGCCTTGGAGAGTGTCTAGACGACGCCTTGATTTCATGAAGCAGAGATTTCAAAAGGAAGCCTGAGTTTAAATGTTTTCATTATTGCAATGTTGTCTGTTTATCCAAAAGAATCCATTTCTATTTGAGGATTAGTGAGAAGGGAGTGTTTTTGTCTTACAACACAGAGCGTCATTTTGATGCTGATCGTTCTCTATTCTATCTGTAATTAGCCAAGGCACACTTTCAGCATCACACTCTGTGTACACCACGACTTACGTGCTGTAGCCAGCACATTCTTTGTCGCTTGGTAAGACCGCCAAAGGAAACTAGATTTACGCAGGTAGGCATGGCAACTGATGATTTTTGTACCTCTCTTACTCAGTTCTCTGCATTTGCACAGATTCCAACAAATTAATGTTCAGAACGGCATCTGGCTGCTCAGGGAGATATTGTTTTTACTGTATATGGTATTATGTTGTGTTGTCATGGTGGTGTGTGATTCTAAACAAAGTCCTTACACTGGCATACATACAACCACTAAAACAACAATAGAAAAGCCAGAATAGTTCTCAGACTTTGCAGCAACTTACAGTACATGTATTTTTTGCTTATAAATGACCTCCAGCAAACAGGGAGCAACATTAACATTCTTTTGGAGTCATGTTTGTCCATCTGATGAATGTAGATCCAATATTCACTCTTCTTTTAGCTCTGTTTTGGTCTTCACCAACTCCTGAGGCAAATATCTGGCTAATATTTTGCTGCTAAAGCTGCATGCTAATGCTGTGTGTGGCATGGTTACATGTGCAGATTTTCTAATCAATGACTCCATTGACACTCAAAGTGCTGATCAGCAATAGCTTATTTTAAAATCCATGACTATGTTTCAACACTTGGCCTACATGTGGTCACAGCAAGGTCTCATACTGTGATTTCCACTTGCATACGTACAAATGAGTGCAAACGCAAACTTGATATGTGAGCTGAGAGTCAGCTGTCTGACGCTGTGCTTTACGGGCTCTTCCTCCAAACAATCCGCTTGTATTCTTGCAGCGTTTTTGGCCGCTCTCTGAATGCCTCTGGCCCTCTCTTCCCTGGGACCGCGGGGTTGATTGATAACTTCATTTGTTCCTGAAGGGAAGAGGGGGATGAATACATGACTTATCCTTTCTGTGGTGGGTTGGGTGTGGGGGCGAGGGGGCGTTTGTTTTTTTCTTTCTTCCCTCTTCCTCGACGCACCTCAGGCCCTCTTCGCGCACGTCTTGTTTTTAACAGTGACAAATGATCTCATTTTTTGAAAAGCATTAGGTCGGTCATTAGGAAGGTGAGGTGTGAGGGCTTTTTTGTCGCAAGAGAGCTCTTGCATGCCGGTGAGGTGGTGCCTTTTTCCTGGTCATTTTAGCTATTTTCTCCAGTACAAATGGGACCAATTGTGCATGGCACAGCAGGGTGATTCTCAGCATATTTGGGGCGTGATGGTAAGCTTTGGTAGCAGATTTGAGTAATGTGGACTGCAGCAGTTCAGTTTCCATAGTAGCAGGAGAGGAAACATGAGATGCTGTGGCTTGTTGCCTGTAACTGATTTAATTTACATGAATGTTGTGAGACACTGAGCTTCATTTAGGCTGGTGACTGGCATTGTGTAAGCTTTATTTTCCTTGCCGAGTCGTTTCTTTTTGTTTCACCAGGTGTCTTTGCCTTGCTTCATTCGTGTGCTTGTGTCTGTGCTTGTGAAATGCAAATGCCGTGTGAATACCTGTGCATGTGCTCAGCAGACACAACACAGGTCTTTGTTGTGAGGTGTGGACGGGAGCTTCCCTTCTTGGCTGCAGCCCTGCTTGTTCTCCAGAAATCCCTCAAGATTTACAGCTGTGGGTCTGGCTATCCCGCACTCCAGAGAACAGTAGGTGCACAGTGTGAGCGCCACAGAAGGAGTGATGACATTCTGCCCACATCACAGTCGCTGACGGTGCCAGAAACCTCAACCTCGGGCTGCACGGAGATAGATCACTCTTTCCTGTGTTCACTCTGTGCCTCACCGTTTCTCTTCCTGTATTTATTTGACATATGACTGGCAGGGAGGCATGGGGGAAACCTTCCTTCAGACGCGGCCATTTTGGGCTATGGTTAGTTTAGGATTTGGCATCCAGAGAGCCATTACAAGGTCACAGTCAGCTTGGGCTGATTTAAGTTATCCGCTGCTCACTGAATGTACATCAGTCCAAGCTTTACAGAGGAGAGCTTTCGGAAAGTGCTCTAGCAGATGTTTCCATAGGCTGCTGTCCCTGTGGATTTACAGGAGGGAGAGTAGACTGATTGACTGCTGAAGAGGGAAAACTACACTAGTGCTCTCCATAAATGTAAAGATCAGTGATTATACAGCTGAAGACACTTAATTTGCATTCAAATTTAATTCAGTATAACAGTTTTTCTCACACATGCAGTGTACTTTAAGTATAATATCCATGCCTTCAGGCTCAAATACTGAGCTGCTGTGAAGAAAACACAGGACACAGCATCAGTCACTGTTTCGCACAAGACTTCCAAAGTCTGCTGGATTGATGCAATCATGTGCTACCACATAAATTAGGAAAATGAGGGCGCTAGCAAGACTATTTTGTGCTGTCTGTTAATGCAATAATATATTAATGTTAAAGTAATTCCTGTGATTTCTCCTCTGCATTACTTTCTCTGCATTTAGTTGAAGAATCCAGTTCTGGAAATTTAAATTGTGAGGCTGTGTTTAAAAAAACAAAACAAAAAACACATGGGGATTCTTGAGGTTTGGCTATTACCTGACAAATCAATGTATTTCAGGGCATTTAGGCCTGTAAATAATGATTATATTAACCGCTGATTCATCTGCTGATTGTTTTTCTTAATCAATCCATTGGTCTCTAACCAACAATCCTAAACCCCAGCATAGTCTGTTTACTGTCACATGAGGCTGAGAAAAGCAGCGAATTCTCACATTTGAGAGGCTACAATGAACTTTAATGGTTTTCAGCCAACACAGACGAGAAGTCATGATGGATGTGATGGATGAAATCACAACAGCTACCGAGTTCACATTTCAACAGGCTCGTCTTGATGACGACAAAACAGCCTTCATCCAATGAGGAGGACCCTGTTAAAAAGCTCGTAAGTGGACTTTGAGTTGGGATTGTTTTGTCAAATGAGAGTGGTCTTTACTTCTGTAGAAAAATTTCTCTTGCAGTGCCTATCGTCATATCACAGAACTCCCACAGCTCACTCTCTTGGTTGTCAGAGCTCCCTGCTGCTTGATCTGAACCTGTTGCACCTCTTGGGATTTCTTGCAGCCTGAGGAAATGTGATATGTAAGAATTTCTCCAATGTTTGCCACAGAATTGAGGTCTAATATTTGTGGAAATTTTTCTTGGTCCATTAACCCCGCTTACACCGAAATTCCTGTTCCTGTTCCCACATGATGTCAGAGCAGAAAACTACCACAATGTTTACGGGTTGAGCGCATGTGGGGAAGGGGCTCAGGAAAAACGCTGACTGCTGTTTGCAGGCAGTGGGAGGGGTTAATGTTGTGGACTGTTTGCCCTCTCGGCAGCCAGCTTGGTGGTCACTCCTGGTCTGTTGAAAAACTCTGCCGCTCTCTCCCTTCCTCTTGATCTTCTCCTCACCCGTCTGCGTGCGGGACCGCTCCTCTCCTCCTCATCACCTCAGCTCAAGGCAATCATTTCTTTTCCCTCTCGCACTCGCTCATCCGAGAGAGATGAAAACAGATTTTTTCAATTAGGGGGAGCCGTTGAAAGTGTTTGGTTCAGGCTGCCGCACTGCTGCTGTTCTCTCTCTGCCCCCTGTGAGATCCTCCTGACGTTTAGTGTGTCCCCCCCTTCGCCCCCCACCCCCCCAAAACCTCATTCCCAGCACAAGCCAGGGGGGAAGCGGGAAGCGGTGAGTAACTTTTAAACATTTTCATCCTTTTCATTCAGCTGCTGATTTGTTCAAGCCGGCGTCTGAGGCGCTGATTGGTGGAGAGGAGTTGTCTTTGGCAGGGAGTCAAGACTTGTCCCCTGGGTGGTGTAAATTCACCATTTTGACACCTTTGTTCTGGATATTTAATCCCCTCAGTGATTGGTTAGTTTTCTTAAGGACACTGTTGACTTATCTCGACGATTTAGACATCATGGAATGTTTTAATTTGGGAAGGCATGCACACTGTGCTGCGTGTGTCTTTTTATGTCTGGCTGTGTCTGTGCACGAGTGTAATTTTAAGCCACTGTGCAGCGTGCAAACCTGCCTCTCTGATTTTCACAGTGAATTACGACTGACTAGTGACATCTGAGTAAAAGCGTCACTTGAATCTTGTCTTTCCGTTCCCTCGGGCGCTGCTTTGTTGGGCTGCCAACGTAGTTGTCAGGAGTGGGTGGCATTATCTTTAGACAAGGGGAAAAAAGATGGAAGTGAGAAAATGTGTGTCGGGAGAAAGAAGGGGGAAGAGAAATGGCTAAAGGTGTAGTGATGGGTTGAGATAGAGCGAGAAGGGAGTAAAAAGCAAGTGAACGGCAGATTGGAGAAGAGGAAAAGGCAGTTGAGAGGCAGTGCCTTGTCATCTCAGCTGTTGTGATTTAAGTAGGCTGACAGCACACAAATCTTCCAGCATCTCACAGCTGTGCGACATGCCTTCCCCTTTTTATTTTTAACCTGGACACTTACGTATATTAGGCTACTGGGTCCAGGCAACGTCCAGACTATTGTCTCCCAAGCTCTGTATGTGTGGGTCCATGTGTTTGGGTCTACATGTGCCGGGGGGGTGTCTTTGTGTGACTGTATCAGCGCATGCCTACATATGTCAGTGCCACCAGTTTCGCTGCCAGACCAGTCGGGGGCTCCTTTCCCCAAAGCTCCCAGTGTGTTCTGCCTCAAGTCATGTCAAATGTGACAAGTTTAAGAACAGTTTACATGTGTGCGGTCCAGCGCTGGCTCAACAGTATTTATTGACCGTGTGAGTGTGTCCGTAAATTGCCAGAGTGCATTCCACACAGACGTGCTGCCAGCTCTGTTGATGGCACCCTTGTGTGAGAGTCTGGTAACAAACAGGGGGAGGGGGAAAAAAAAGATGGATTTAGAGCACAGCGAGTCCTGCAGCTTCCTGCTCCTCCTGAGCCCCATGCAGCTCGCGGTGGCTCTGCACCTGGGCTGCGAGCACCCACCCACAGCGACTGCACCTACAAAACATGGCCTCTGCGTTGACTGATTTAAACATGTTGCTAGGAAACATGCTGTGTATTTTCGTGTGCAAATAGGGAAATCATGTCATCACTGGAATTAGCAGATAAAATGGATTCGTGAGCAGTTGTGGAAAGACCTGCCCTCTCATCCTATCGCCGCTTCCTTCCAGACCTCGAGACAAACATCCCTCACTTCAAAGTTTCTCCGCTAAAAAGAAAGGCTTAAAATCTGCTGAGCTCGCTAAAGCAGGAGGAGGACAAGCATTTGGAGTCAGGCAGGGAGGAGGGGTGGAAAGCAGAGAGATGAATGAATTAGGTTCTGCAAGTGGATCTTTAGTTGCCCCTCAGGCGGAGAGTGTGGCAATTGATTTGGTAAGCGAGCGGTCGCTTCACCCACCCACCCACACCCCCGCCCCATGCTTCCTCCTGCTGCCAGACCTACTGCCTACACTTGTGTGTGTGTTAACCAATCGATGTAAAGGAGCTGGCTCACAGCGGTGTATCATCCTAGAGCTGCATTGATCAGTCCCATTGATTTCAATCCTAATTATGTTTCACCATCTGAATCTCTTAAAAGGGCTGTAATTGTCATTCACTTTCTGCTGTAGCTCCACTATCACCAGTATTTCTTCCCTGTTGTGCCATTATTTCTTTAATCAGGCCTCCTCTCTTTTGATCAGAATCAAATATATTAAATGACAGGGTCCAGGATCTGATATTATGAAGATTCAACTTAATAACACTTCACATTTTAGCTGTGAATTGTCACCTCCCACAGTATTCTTCACATATTCAGAATGAGACGTCATCTCCTGGCAGTGTAGTGTTCCAGCCTGGATGCAAGGACCATTTTAAATAACAAGACTGAGAGTCTGCAGTTATGCTACAGCACATCTGAGGCTGTTGGGAATGTCATTCGTTTTGCATTTAGTGATAATAAAATGAGTAAATTAAAAACATTGACGTGATAATGGCTCTAGATAAAAAGTCAAGGGATCACCAACACTATTACAATTCATCCTGATGGCCACCAACTTTCACACCGATCCATCCAATAGAGACATTTTACTCAAACTGCAAATGTCAACGTTATTATGGTGCTAGAGGTAAAGTCAGGGATCACTACAGTCAGTAGGATACATCGTCTGAAAGTTGACCATGAATTTCTGTACAAATTGTTTTTCCAATCCGACCAGTAGATGTTAAGATGTTTCACAGGATAAGTGAAAACTTTGTCCTGTCAGTGATGCTTGAGAAAAAGCGAGCGGATCACCAGAATCAGCTGGTTTCATCCACCGGGGACTCCGAATGTTTGTTTAAAAATTCATGGCAATCCATCTAACAGTTGTTGAGATATTTCAGTCTGGACCAAATCGGTGGACCAACCCACCGACGGGCCAAATGATCAGTTGACAGAGCCATGACACTAGCATCATTAAAATTGGATTTCAATTATTTAGCTTTTGTTCTTGAAACATTTGGACTGTAATGTGAGAACAGACAATATTGTATTAATTGTAAGATCGCAGGGAAATTTAGAAGATGACTTTGGAAAGAACAGAGAGTCTCCTTGTGTAGGTTCTCTTCATCTTGCTTACTGTTTTCTATCTAAGGGTCGTGGGACAGTACAGAATCTGTACTTCATCTCTATCCATCCGAGACAACATCAGTCTTGGGCCAGTTAGCCAGAAGTAGGCTCTCAAGCCCTTGGTCTAAGGGATCAGACAGGATGAAACTTAAATGAAGTAACGGAGAAAGTGGGTAATTGGGTTGTGTCACAGTTATGATAGACTCCATGGGGGTGCTTAAACTCAAACAAAAGCTCTTTCAGCCCCTCTGAAGCCACTGAATGACATCTGAAGGTCATGTCTAATAAAGAAAATAACATATCAGCGCTGGCATAATTTGAATTAACAACGGATTGCAATTATAGTCCTTTGTGTACTTAGACAGTTTTATCTGACTGGCCTGTTCTCAGATGTGTTGGAAAACACACACACACACACACACACACACACAGAGCGAGAGCTCTGGAGACTACCAGAGGCGAAAAGTGTAGCCAGAAAAAGCAAGCTGCCACTCAACTCTGCCAAGCTTGGGCACTGATAAGGTCGGCCACAGGGAGATGTCTGCACTCAGGACCTGTCCGTCAAACACAAGAGCCTGCTTCCCCCACCTCTTCATAAGAGAGTGAGGAGGCTGATTAGGGGGGAGGAGTGTGAGAGAGGAAGATGGAGAAGCAGGGAGACAGATATAGAGTGGCTTGGGAATAAGAGGATTGAGGCAGATGAGATGGAAGAGGGTCAGAGAGAGAAAAATGGACCAGGACAGAATCCATTAAACCATAAAAGATTGGTAAAATGAGGAGGAAGTGAAAAAAAGAAGAAGGAGATGAGGGGTTGGGGTGTCAAAAGGAATGTGAGCCTCCTGTTGTGTGGCAGCCAAACCAACCACCTTAAACAACACTCCTCACTGTAGCGTCAGGTCAAAACGATGTCAATCAAGCCAGCCAGAACAGCGTTCTCCAGTTCTTTCCATTTCAACCACAGCTTTGCCCGCTGTTCTCATTTCCTTGCTGTTTACTGCCTAAAACCTCGATTAGGTTACAGGGATTAACTCAATTACCAAAAAAATCTCATGGAAGTCAAGTCATTGTCATGCTGAGACTCGAAACAACAATAGCACTTTGTTCAGGGTTCACAATGGAAGACACTACCCAGATTCAAAAATGTTAAAAAAAAAAAAAAAAAAAAAAAAAAAGGCCTAATAGCAGCAATTTGTGAGGGGACGCAGGCCGGATGTGTCATGGAGAGGTGACTGGGCTGGAGCTGGAGCTGAACTTCTTCTGCCCGACCTTTTCTGTTGACTGGGGAGGAAATGAGTTTTTGCCGATGCTGTATTTTCAACAGCGGATGGCCACGTCACTCTGAGTCATTTGTGTCTTTGATAACACAAACACAAAGAGAGAAATATGTTCGGGCTCGCTCCACCTTTTCTTCATTTTCTTTCCTCACTCCTTTCCTCTCCCACGTAGAGTCATCAGCGATCAAAGGGGCCCCAGATGTTGTCCCTCACCTATCTGCTTTCACCATCTCTTGACATTGTTGTGAAAGTGGCCCCGCGCAGCGTTCGTTTAGCTGAGGGCCTGCACATCACACGTGAAGAGATGGATTGGAGTTTCATGGGATGCGGAGCGGCCTTACATCAACTGCGAGGGGTTAATAAGGAAATGAGGCGCACAGCTGAGCCTCGGCATTAGCAACGAGCTAATTTGATTTTGTTCCACACCTCGCTTGTTTTTCCGTCGTGTTCGGTCAGGAACACAGAGCCCCGTAACAGTGCGACACACCACCTCTGTCTGTGGAAAGAGTTTCACGGTGGAAAAGTTTGGCAGTGGAAATTCTTTGTTTTTGATCCATCTGCTGCATGCGCCACACAAAACAGAGCTATTTTTGGTTTCACAGCGAGCACAGGAAGTGCCAGCTCGCACACAGTTCATTAAAGTCCTGATGGAGGATAATTATGAACTGAATTACAGCAAGATCAATTCTTTTTTTCCTAGCATTTCCTCCATGTTTGCCATATCTCTGAGGGTTTGCTTTTCATTCACCATACGTGGTTCTCACCTGGAACGTCTGGTAAAGCGTGGTCGTTCATCAGGCTGTGTGAGGGCAGCTTCCCCACGCTGACCTCAGCCTGTGAGCTGAGGGTCATGTGTTAATGTTTCAGTGTCGTATGTCTTCTGCTCGGGTCACCCTGAGCTAGTCCCAGAGGTATGACTGCTATGTGGGATAAGCAGAGTGGAAACGGCTGGAGAAGGAGTGCTTTATAGCTATAACTCTCAGCTTGATCAGCGTCATGGATGGCAAGGCCGAGATGGGTCGAGGCACATCGGTTAGTCTAAAGAGTGATGCTTTACTGTCTTTACAATCCTTTAAATACATTCAAACAGACGTGTGTTAACTTCTTTTTGATCTCCATCTCATGTCCGTGTGACCAGACGTCAACGGAGAGATGATTAAAGGTGAAATCCAAGCAGTGTACGTGACAGTGGTACTATTTACGGTCACAACGTGGGCATGCGAGCTGGTATTGCTGGTAAGCTGCTGTGTTGCCTGGGAACTTTTCCTCTGTCTCTATGGTGACGTGCAGAGAAATCAGACTTGTCTCTGCTCTCCTTTTATCCTTGTTTATAATGCCAAGTTGCCATAAATACAGGACTTCAGGGAGCACTTATGGTAATACACCCAGTTTGTGGGGCAACAAAAGCTTTAATTAGGCTGAATGCCAACCATATGGGACAGCAGGTAGGCTTCCCACTCGTGTGGTCCAAGCACACATGCACGTGCACAGATTCAGAGGTTTAGGAAAAGTACTGTAAAGAGCCAAGCAGCAGATTCTCTGCTGTAGGCTTCTCTTTGTGTTTTCTATGCCATGAAAAAGATTAAAGTCTCTCCAGGTGATAATATATGAAAGGCTACCACCTGCTACCTCTTAAAGGAATAGTTCAATATTACGGGAAATACGCTTTTTAGGTTGTCTTTCCACAAGTTGTATATGGAGCTGCACTTCGGAGCCAATTAGCCTAGCTTAGCGTAATAACAGAGGGAAACGGTTCGCCTGGCGCTGCCAAAAGGTCACAAACACCTCCTCTAAAGCTCCCCCGTTAACACACTGTATTTCATTGTTTGATCCATACACAAACGGAAATATGAAAACAACAATTTGCGGTTGCAGAGGAAGTGGTGTAGCTATTTCTCGAGGAACAACAGTTTATTCACCCACCCAGGACCTCTGTGCAGCGTCTTTTCTGTGGCTCATGGCTCTGGGAAGTCGCTGTGCTCGCCAAGAAACACTTAACAGCAGGAGCAACTTCCTGTAAAACCACGAATTGTCATTTTAGCCAGATAGAGCAGACTGTTGCTCAAAGCATAGAGGCTGGTTAGCAATATGACACATTGATATAGCAGATTTAGCTGACTAGTATTACAAACGTTGTGTTTATTGGCACAGACTGGATCATCAAACTTCGGAGCTGATGTTGTTCAACAAGCATTTTTGTTAAATGATACTTATGCTTGTTCACCGCTGGTGAGGAGGTGTGTAATTCAGGGAGCTCGGATACAAGTAAAATTAGCCCCTGCTATCATTTTCATCTTTGTGGTTTCTATGGTTGCCATGGTTGCATTGCAAGCCACGGTACCAAGTAAAAACAAAAGTTAAAATAGCTAGCAGCCCTGCACGGAGACCACTTGATGTCCAAGCTAGGCTAATCACCTCCTGGCTCCAGATCTTAATGAACTTAATGTGCAGGCATGAGAGTAGTATTAACCTTCTCATAAAACCCATGGAAATCAAGTGTATTTGTCAAAATATCAAACTATTCCATTAGCACACATTAACAAAGTTATGCGTCAGTGGTGCTGCAAATCTCCCATACTGACATACATGCCCAGTGAGAGCAGGTGAGAGGGCAGCGGAGGCCGCAACTACGCTAATTCAGCAGATTGGGCTGCAGTGATAGGAGGAGAAGCAGGAATGAAAAGAGCTGAGTTTTTAAGTAGAAGCAGAGAAGAGGGAGTTAATGAAAGCCTGGGAGGATGGGTCAAGACAGAGGGACGCGGAGGTTTAGAGAGAGTTAATTAAAAAAAAGAGAAAAGGAAGTAAAGTGAGAGAGGGGCAACACTGGAGCGAAGCAGGCGAGCAGCAGAGCGAGAGGGGAGCATCTGAGGAACAAGCAGAGGTGCACTGAGGGAGGGAGATGAGGTGAAAGACGAAGAGGGGATGGCGAGCGAGGGACCTGTGAAGCTGTAAGCAGAGAGGTGGGGGGGGGGGGGGGGGGGGGGCTGGATGGAGAGCCGTGCCAAGCTGTCCCAGGGGTGATGAATGAGGCCATAATGAAGTATCTGTGCTCCTCTGCCTCCGCCGCTGGCTGGAGAATAACCGCAGCCTTGGCAGGGTTGCCAGACCCGCTCAATCATGCCAAGGAGAACACACACACACACACACACGCGCATGCACGCACGCGGATGCACAGTGAAGTCTGGATGAGCCACACACACAAAGGAGTTTGTGACAAGCTCCTGCACTGCACACATATTTACACACAGGAACTTATGACAGATGATATGTCTCTTCCTACCACCCACCATATCCCCAACACACACACACACACACACACTAAAACACACATTTTTACCTTCATCTTGTTTCTGTCTCTCCACTCAGACCAGGGGTGGCAGGAGTGTGGAGTGTGGGTTTTGTAAAACAACCTATTGTTCAGTATGACAGGCTAGTAATGCACAAGACACTGTGGTTCTCCACAGACACACACGCACGCACGTACATGCGCGCACACAGCGAGTGATGGATGTGGAGACAAATGGTAAATTCCTCCTCTGCAGTAAACAAGTCGTGCTGTCCTGCGGTTTCCGCCGCTGTCACCAGCACACCGGAATGTCAGCCTGCCAGTTTGTCACTGACAGACAAACAGTATGTCTTCAGTGTGCAAAGAAGACAATGGATAACAGTTAATGTGTCTCCCGTCCCTCCACGCATATGACCATGCATGTGTCCACATGCTCATTGTGTTCGACACCAAACACATCAGCAAAGACTCGCCGTGAACATTTCTGACTCGCGGTTTGCGGCGCCTTTCAGCCACAAATATCTGCACGTAGGTCAAAGTAAATAAAGAGTAGATGTGCTTCAGAGGAATCTGAAAGCATCCTTTTCTGCCAGTGTCTCTGCGTGTGGTTGCCTACCTCCTTGATTGTGCAACACCCGCATCTTAAATGTCGACAGATGAAACCTCTCGTTCACCCCTAAAAGGTTCCCATAATGACGCACACCTTTGTGGGGAGAGCTGTCTCCTGTTGAACGAAAGTGTTGAAGCAGTCTGGTGCTCTTCATCTGTGATCTTCTGAAAACCATCAGTTCATGTAACATATAACACAAACATATACTGTTTGTGGTGTATGTTCGCACTGATGCATACATATGCATGTATGTAATTGTTAATAGTTGCTATTTCGTGCCGAGCTGTGAGTCCTGTGAGTTGGTCTCTGCAGTAAAAAGTAAATCTCTGCTCCTCTCCATGGATAGTGTTGCAGGGGGGAAGCTTTGAATTAGGAGGAAGCAGCACTGGATGTACAGTATAGCCTGAACTTTGCTGACAGGCTGTTTTTCACTGATCCCTCCCAAAAGACTGGAGCTGGGAGAGCAAGAGGGAGAACTGTGGTGGAAAGTAGGACAGGGACGATGGATCTCTCTCTTACTCTCCTCTCTTTGTATGAATATCTACAGTATCTCTGTCTGTGTTTTTGTGTATCTATCCATGTGTGTGTCTTTCACACGCTTCTCTATGCAGCGTGGGCAGTGTATGTTGTGCGTACGTGTTGCATAAAATTCATTGCCTGAAATATGGTTCTGTCTCCCAAACATACCTGTGTCAGAATTACAAACCTCAGCAGTGTGAGGACCTGACTGTAAGGGTCAGGTTTTACATTAAGATGTGTCACATAATGTCTCCTACATGTGACATATAAACAGTTACCCAGTGAGGCTCGTGCCAGGTTTCAGCTCCTGACGCCTCATCCAGCTCCTGTTAATAATAGTTAATAATAAGATGCGTGGGATACGGTAGAGTACAGTTGAATGGAAATGAGTTGACTTTGACACAGGAGATCACTGTTTACTTCCTATTTCTGACAGACAGTCAACCTTTCCCTCACCATAACCAAGTTGTTTGGCACAAAAATGCTGGTTTCAGTGGAGAGTTTGTAAAATCCAGACACATCCACAACTAAGTGATGTCTGTTTGCAAATTCAGCGGATAACGTGCAAAATGAGCAGTCATTTGCAGCCATTTTTCTGGCCTTCCCATTAACGCAAGTCCAACATTGACTCTCCTTTGAACTCTTTTTTGCTCTCCACCAGCTCCTGGTGGAAATAGCTGGCTGCTAAATGCTCCCCTAGCTAGCTAGCTCGTAGCTAACTTTGTCTGCTGTCTGGTGCAGGGCATCATGTTCAGGGTGTTGTAGGTCAGTGGAGTGCTGCTGGTGTGTGTGTGTGTGTGTGTGTGTGTGTGTGTACTTTGGCTCAGCTTCATACAGACAGACAGCCTGTAGATTGGTCCTTTTCCAAACAAGTCATCTTTCCAGCGATCCAGCCTACATACTGCTTTCCGTAACTTGTTTCTCCTCCACTGCTGCAAGCTGTTCTTTTCTCTGCCACATATCCTCACCTTCTTTCTCTCTCGCTGTCTTGCCATCTCTGTTTCTGTCTCTCTGTAATTTGGCCACTAACGGTTTAGAGATCAATTCCCTGTAGTCTGTGATCCGTGTCTCCTCCTGCTGTGTTTTTGCAAAATCTATACAGAAAGGAATGCCGCAAAGCGACCGCACGCGCACACACACACATAAACATAGCATGTGCTGTTGTCACAGTGAATTGTTGAGGTTTTGCCGTGTCTCTTTTACAGGGAGAGTTTGCATGTTGGGTTGTGTTTGATTTGCAAAGAGAGATAAACATCAGCAGTGATCAAATACAAAGGAATGTGGAGCAGAAGAATGGGGTGAGGAGAGGAAATGATCAGGTTTAATGGAAGGAAGATGAAGAGAGACCAACAGCGAGAGAGATGGAGTGTGTGTCTGTGCTTGTGTGTTCATGTTTGTGTGTTTTTAATAGTAATATTGCGTCTGTAGCCTCCTGTGTGATTACAGAGCGTTATGACTGAAAATTGTGTTATAATGCAATTATCGTGCAGCATCTAACAGAGAGACATGGGAAATCGCATTCCATATTGCTCTCTCATTACAGAATTTGGCCACCAGTCTAGTGTTATTAGTTTATCCGTGACACACAAATGCAACACTAGCGCTTCCTTTCCATTTCCTTACTCTGTTTCCGTCGCTTATTAGGAATTCCCAGTCAGGTTCCCAAAAGGCAAAAATCTGAGAAATCAGTCTGGAAGCCTGCTTAATAATGAGTGAGCACTGCTGCCACTGTTGTTTTGGAGGACAGACTTTTCCTCTGTGTGTGTGTGTCTGTAACCCCAGCGGAGCGTGTAACATTAATGAGAGGGCCGGAGACAGGCCTTATCACCAGCTTTCCAGTCCTGGCCAGACCTTAATTAGCTCATAAATGCTTAGTGCAGACCTCGCTGCGATACTGCAGGGCCATGCAAAGTTACACATCCATGCACACACACACACACACACACACACACAAGCAGACAATGGATGTGAATGCTGATAGACACAAAGGTACCCAAAGAAATTCATGAAATCATCACCATTATGTGGAAGGTGACATCTGGATGACTTTCAAACCAAATGTGTGTTTGTGTGTGTTTGTGTGTGGGGACTATTTATGAAGTAGCTCCCTGCAGCCTAGCCTGCCACTAACCTGCCCTCAGCATTACATTTTCAGCCCCATTATTTCAAGTTAGACATTAAATTTTCTTTTTTTCTTCAGCAAAGGCTGATTTTCAGACCACCCCTGAATGTTCCCACAGTCTCTAACAGAGCCCACACTGCAGATAAGATAGCCCAGTCCTTGCTTCGGAAGGTTCTTATCATTATACGCCCACTGCCGTGCGACAAAACTGTCTGATTTCCTTTTAAAATAAAACTCATAATGTTTGCCTCTCTATCAGCTCTGTCCCTTTCCTCCTCCTTCTCTGTCTGTCTGCATTTTCTCACAGTTCTTTCATAGTTGTACCACTATCCCTCACACACACACACAAACAAACACACACACATATGAATGCTGGTGACATCGAGGTGTAAATGTTAGTTAATGGAAAAGGTTGGTTTTCCCCTCCTCTTCAGCCCATCCATCCCAACCAAGAGGAGACCTTCGCCCTGAAACATACACACTGTCAGAAAACTCAAAACTGTCTGTCTGCCTTTGCGTCGTAAAACAGCACATAAAGTCAGAGGGGTTTTCGGGGGGGGGGGGGGGTGGTGGACCCTTTGAAGTTGGACAATGACCTCCAACTTGTTGCTCTCAGACAACCCTCTTCCTCTATATTCATACACACACTTCCACTACATCCCACTCCCGCAAAACACCCCAGAAGCAGCCACTTCCTGGATGCACTGTCTGTGTTCGACTGGCTCGGAGGAGGCCGGATCTGTGTGTGCCGTTATGAGAAACAGTCCTCGTGTTTTCAACTTATTTTTACTTGGCAGCCTGCTGATGCTGCGGGCGATAGGGGCATCGTGGAGATATGTGTTTGAGATTTAGTTTTTTGGTCATTAAAACGATCCCTCGTGGCCCCGGCTCTGATGTAATCGGAGCAGACCGCACCCCCCACATAGCGCAGCATGTGGCTGAAGACCCCCATCTGCAAGCATACAGAGATAATAGACAACAGATTCAGGCTATTAATTAATCTGTATAATACAGTTAGATGCTCTGGTATGTGGCACACCGAGTTCCTCCTCTCCTCCAGACACACACACACACACACACACACACACACACACACACACACACACACACAAAATGCGATTGTGAATACTCAGTTCCCCTGTTCCTCATTGAATCTGTCAGTTATCTGTCCCTAAGTCACTGGAGGAATATTGCAGTGGGCTGCGTGGCTCCAGCAGAGAAAATTGATGTTATGAGGAACAAACACGACACACTGGTTGAACCCCCTGCAGGACTCCCCACAGAACACAGCTTTCATGTTTGGCTCGGAGTCGATGTATTGGAAGTACACTTGTCGCTCCTCTCGTTGGAGCCGCTGGAGGGTTTTGTGACAGGAAGGCTTTTTCCATTTGCCAGCAATTATGTTCTCCCTCCCTATTTTTCCAGCTCTACTTGTGTACATGCATGTGTTTATCCGTGTGTGTGTGTGTGTGTGTGTGTGCATGCATGCTGCTGTGTGGCGGGCGGTTGTTCTTTGGTAATGAAAGACGTTGAGGTGGGGCCACGGGGATGTGAATCCTCGCTTCTCGCCCCTGTCCTTTATTTATCTCCTCTGCGCTGACTGTCTCCCTCCTCTCTCCCCTTGCAATTATCACAAAGCCACTCACAATCACACTAAGGCCATTTCTCTCACGTGCACCTGCAGGGACGAACATGCACTCTACTGGCGCATATCTCCCCTCCAAGCATCTTATTGAACCCAAATCTGTCACATTCCACACTAAACAAAGATGCAGCCACCTGGAGCTTTTTTAGATCAGACAGCCTCACGCTTCAAAGTCAAAAACAAGGAGCAGAACCGGCGTTATTGCCAGCCGCTACCCGCTGTGAAGAACACATTCCTCACTGCAGCTCGGTGAAGCTCTGTCCTTCGGTGCCACCACTTTGCATCCTTCCTATTAATTGTTTGCATTCAGCACATGCCATACTTTGCTTACGTATCTTCCGATGCCAGATTTGATGTTTGCTCCGATATGACACATTAGCCACCACCTGCTTCCCGGCTTAATTGTTCACAATCTGTGCAATGACAGAGTCCAATTCTGGTCGCCGCATCTCTGTCACTCTAAAAATATCCTTATATTTCCCAGAGTAGTCCTGGCCTTTAGCCTGCTGTTCTGTACGGTTTGTTTCCATGTTGTTGTTTTTTTCAGCCCACCTCAGGTAAGGGGAACATGCCAGTACAGTGCGGTTCAGATGCATGTATGTGCCGAGCCAAATGTACTGCAGCACAGTTCCACTTTAAAGAGGACTGCTGACATATGGGAGCAGATACGACTTGCTCAAACTTCATCCTTCACTTTTGTGTCTTGTTGTGACACGTACTAACAGGTTTTTGTTGCAATATCCCTATCGTCACCATACCGACGACTGAAGGCTGCTGCACACTTGCTGCAAAAGTTTTGCTATTTTGTTTTGCCAGATTGTTCAGAATTCATTGATTTTTGGTGCACTTGTCTTATCTGGGTGACTGAATGGGAAATGCCATTTTTTCTTTTTTATTAATAGGCTACTGAATACTGAATTTATTGCTAATGCTTTTTCATCAATACCTACCCAGCTAGAATTACCATATTATACCATATTATTCATCACCTTTTTTTTTGGTTACACTCTTGTACAGGACAACAGCCTTCATCATTTTGCTGCGTTGCCTCGTATTCAGTTGCCCTCAGTGTGAATTGTACAAAAGCAAAAAAAACTGACTTCACAATGCCCATACACTATTGTAATCACGCTTTAAATTCTGTCAATAGAGGCTTGTTAATCGCGACAAATCCTGCCTTTGTCATCATCATGATGTCATCATCCTCTTCCCGTAGCTGGGCTTGTGTCATACACGACTGAATAATGTGTGAATCACTTGAACACACAGACATAACCGCACGCCATAATTACCATCAGAAACCATCAGAGCCAGCATCTGATTGAAGCTGAAGGTTTTTATTGCACTCTTTATCATAATTTTCACATCTGAGTGCGTCATATGAAGCTATTGCTTGCTGTTGTCTTTCATTACAGCAGATGTGTGACATCATGTGCTGGCGTTTGCGCTGTGACAAAGTGGTTTGAGGTGAAAGAGCTCAAGGACAGAACCTCCAATATCTCACCTTGATGAGTACGACAGTCTTATTCAGCTCCGCTGCATCAGTGCCTGCCTGCTCCTTCTTATTCTCCTTTTACTGAAACCCAGCCCACATAAATCCAAGTTAAAAGGGAGAGAAGTGGCAATCTTTAATCAGGCATTCAAATAAGTAGCTTATATTTGTTTAGGGCAGAGCACAACTGCTTTAAATTTACATCCAATTCCTATTTCTGTAGGATATATGGCAGGGTTAGGGGTATATATGCACACACACACACTTAAGTACACACACCCATTCCCTGGTTGTGTCCCTGACCTCTGAGGTTTGGCTGAACAGTAGACCATGGTGGAGCTCTAAGTGGGTGCAGGCAGACCAGATGTGGCTGTCTAACCCCACAGACCTAACGAGCGGCTGCTTGGCCAGTAGCCGGCTGCTCAGCGCTCGGCAGAGGAAGCCAATGGACACGGTAGTGGGCCACCAGTAGGGTGCTGACTCCAAACAGAGGCTGGCTGAGGTTTGCTCTGAGGTTTGGACGGGGGTTGGGCAGGCCATCCTAAAGCTTCATGTTGGCTAGGTTTATTAAAGCCATGTCCCTGTGTCTTTGTTGGTTTCTGTGCTGTCTATTAGGATTTAATGTGGCTTTGGGTCAGTGGTAGAACCTGGCAGTACTGAATTCATGCTGATTATTAACAGTATCACATTAATAATACATGTTCTAGCCGTGAATTGAGATTCATGTCTGATGGTTAAGTATGAAACTAGAGCCAGGAGATGGTTAGCTTCACCTCTGGACAGTTAAGCTTACCTCACATCACGTCACGTTCACCAAACAGGCACGAGAGTGGTATCGATCTTCTCATCTAACTTCTCTGAAAAAGCGAATAAGCGTATTTCTCAAAATGTCAAATTATTCCTGTAAGAGAGACAGTTGTTAACTGTCTTTCAGCACCCTCAACTCTCATTGTCCTCCTGCTAAAGGTCAGTGCCGGTTAGCCAGGCCTCCTCAAGTTGACGATCAGAGTTTGCAGGCCTACACAGGATCTTAAAAGTTTACACAGCCTGCCGACCATGAGGGTGACGAATTTCACCCCTTTGCTCTAAAACAGTCATTCTCAGCTGAGAATTCTGGGAGTTAGAGAGGCCTGGCATTGAAAAGAGCTGCACGGACTTGTACTTGATTCTTATTTGCATTGTAGTTTTTCAATTCTCTCCTCTTCATCTGACTTTCTCCACTCTTAAACCTCTATTTTCTTTATCCAGCTCCCCCCTCTCCCCTCCTCCGTCACCCCTCAGTCGTTCTCTGTCAGCTCCTCTCAGAAAAACTTTGCTTACCATGCTGAAGTCACAACAGACCAAACCATGAACAACGGGAATAAACTCCCATCAACAGATTACAGACTCAAGCGTGGCTTCGTTTCCAGAAATATGTAATACATTGCACATGGGCGCTAAATGTGTCCCAGATGCGAGGGGTTCATGTGTTGTTCAGGCTGTGCTGTCTGCACCCCGAGATCTGTGCTATGTCATCAAAAATTGTGCTCTCTCATATCCGCTTCCCAACACGGGAGACATTTTTATAACCTACTGTTTATGTCTACACATCTATCTATTCATTTTCCAATTAAGATGAAGAATCTTGGGATTATTCTGACTTAGACCCGCTGACTCATCCAGTGTATTGATCAGATATTGTTTGAGAAAAGCCTGTCCCAAAAGGATCCGTTGAAATGCTCTTCCCCTTATGTGCAATCAATGGAGTTCACGACGCATGGTGAAGCAGCGCTCTGATCTGTCGGTGAGATCCGTGGCCTTTGGAGGATCGGATGGGCGAGCAGGGTCAGCCACAGCAGTCAAATGCAAAATAGCTCATGATCAATGGAGATCATGTGGCAGGTTTTCTCTCTGCGTCTGTGTTAAGTGTCGGCTTTAAGGCTGGAAGCTCGCTATGGGCCATATTGACTGAGGATTGACTGTTTGAAGCCAGGTCACACCAGAAAGCTGCAGGGTGAAGTTCTGCATGCAGGGACTGTATACTCACAAGACCGGTTGTTGAACCACACTGGAGCTAATAAGCTAACACGCTTGGCAACCAGGAACACGACCATCCAGTGTCGCTATATACTGCACTGTATTCACTGTCTGCCATTTTATTTGACGGTCCGGAATCTGTGCGTGTAAATTTATGCGCTTCATAGTGCCGTTAAAACATTTAGACACAGCCAGTGTCTCTCAGAGCTAGCTAACTTGCCAACTTTCACTTAACAAGCTAGTTAGCTTGGTTGCTAATGGGACAATAAAAGTCTATTCTAGAGGTGTATTGTACCACAAGCTGCCGTCTCATAAACATCTTCAAACCATGCTGCTTTTGTGGTGCAGTTCAATAAAAGAGGATGGTGCAGCACAGCTAAGGAGCTGTGGCACCTTATTCTGTTTCGGACTCTCCGGCTCTAATGCACTAATTTACTTCACCCTCACATAAATAAGCTGTTTGCAGCAAGTCTGTTGAGATAGATTTTTCCACAAAATTCGGATGTTTAATTGCTGGTGTGAGCAGCTGTTAACTGGTGGCCACAGGCCATTTATCGGCTGATACTATTGCAGCAGCCTTGCGACAGTGTATGATGGATCAGGCCAGCAGGGAACCTGTGTGAACAGTACTCTCATATGCCACTGAAAGGTGTACATACAATGGGGGGGTGAACCAGCAAATAGACAATCCATAGGTCAAATCCGGAGAATGCATGACTGTATTGGCATGTAGCTTGGCTGCAGATGGATGGGCTTGGTGATACCATGTGCTCTCCCGCCCTGTCATGTGTTTTTTTTTTTCTTCTTCCTCATTGTGTTTCCCTCTCGAGCTTTGTCTCCCTAACCCTCCTACTTTTCACACTCCCTTTTATGTTTCCCTCTCTCGCTCGGTCTATCACCCATTGATGTTGCTTTTATGATCTGTTTTTATGATCTCTCTCTCTCTGTCTTTCTCCCTCTGCTAACCTCTTGGTATGCTGCAGGGAAGGAATAGCAGACTGACTGTGATTCATTCTGACGCCAGCATCAGTCTTGTGGCTGGCACAGTCTTGGCATGCAGATACACACACGCTGACACACACATGCACAAAGCAGCCTTTCCTGTCCAGAGTTTACTCTACTGGCTGTTACGCTGCCCCAGATACCAGAGAGGAGCCAGAACAGGCACCAACCATACTTGAGCTGCAGTGCTGTGATGTGATTAGACATGGAGGATATCGACTTTGCCTTTTCAGAGATTAGTATGTCGCTCTGTGTTGTGCTACCCATAGCTGATGGGTTTGCATGAATTTTGGAGAAAGCAGTAGCTTGGAAAGACGCTGATATGATTGTATGCATGGCTTTGTGTGTGAGGGAATGCGTCGAACGTTTGCTTTTTGGCGCAGGAGTGCCCAGTGCGTGACTGCGCAGCATCATGTGTTTGCACTGTCTCTCTGTTTCTGTCTGCTTAAAATGAGTGTTTATGTGGAGACATGTGGAGCCCAGCAACAGAGGCGAGAAGAATGATACACAGTGATTATCTGTTCCACGCTTCAGGGAGCAGCCGCAAAGGTTTTTTTTTTTTTTTTTCCTTTTTGTCCGTGAAATAGCTTCAAGTCAGTGATTTACAGGATCTTTGCTGGTCATTCTTGGCCATGTGTGAATATCCTTTAGGGAACTGATCCTGATGATCACTTATTTATCATCCTTTTTAACTCAAACCAGGCTTTGGCTGCTCCTTTTCTTCCCGTCTCCTGTGGTCTTCTACATGTTCATGCCTCACACAAGTTGGAATCTGATGAAAAAAAAAAAAAAGAAGCGATGTTATATCATCTGTATAGTCAATTTGATCATGAGAATGAATGGCGTGTTTATGGCCAGTGACGCCTGTGCTGCTAATCCAGAACCACCCACACATAAATGGAGCTGAAAGAGCAGCATCTTGTCTCCACCAATAGGTAAAGTCTTTCAGTACATTCAATTAGATAACCCAGTTCTGTGTGCACATATGTTGGTATGTTTGTGTATATAATGTGTTCTTATTTCATGTGTGTGTGTGTGTGTGTGTGTGTGTGTGTGTGTGTCTCCTCAGTGTGTGTCCTTGTTCCCGTGTCTGAATACTTGGCAGCCTTTCATATTCCTCGTCGCTCTCCTGGTCAGTCTGCTCCTTTTGAACAGTGCCTTCATTGATGCTCAGGTCTTCTTATCCTTACTTACTGTTTTAACCAATCCCACACTAACCTTACTGTTCCCCAGGTTGTGTGTGTGTGTGTGTATGTGTGTGCGTGTGTGCGTGTGTGTGTGTGTGTGCGCGTGTGTGCATGTGTATGAGTGTGTCACCGTAGAGTTCCATACATACAAAATAAGCATACAACTGCATGCATCCTTGCTCACATTTGTGTGTGCATGCTACCGGGCAGCAAGGGTGTGCATTGTGTATGTCTTTTTGAGCGTCTGTGTGTGTGTTTTTGTGAGCACCAGGCTGTGATGTCATATGTGTGGGTCAGCAGAAGGACAGGATTGTGTCTGGAGCTCGACGGGGGGTGTGAGTGGTCTGTTTTCAGCTTCGTTGTTGCCTGAGTGGTGCAGCACAGAGGCCCGTCTGTGGCCTGGAGAACCCGAGGAGCGCCAGGAGCCCACGGGGCAAATGAATACGCTGTGAAAAGTGTGTTAGGAGAGGTGTGAAAGAAATCGGAGGGCGAGACACTGGGTTTTGTGTGGAGCCGTTCCCTCCCCCTCGCCTCTGCAGTACACTTGCTCTCTCTTTCTTTCTCTCTCTCTCTCTCACACACACACACTTACAGTTTTCCTTTCACACACACCTCACACGGAGGTTCACAGTTCAAATAAACAGCGGCTCAAGCAGCGGGCCGGTCTGGCGTAAACAGCAGCGGGCCGGGGTGATTTAGTTTCTCTCAGGGCACTGCTCTCTCTTGCTGCTTCCTAATGGGCCGTGCCTTAAATGGGGGTACGTAGGGGAGCGGCAGTAAGTGGGGAACGAAGTGGGTGAAGAAAAAAGCTACTGATGGACAGAGACTTCAATGTGACTGCTTCGTGAGGAAGCTTGCTCAGACCTGGTATTCAAAACAAGTCCACAGCGCATATTAAAAGGCTTGAGAAGTGACAGATTGAAGGTCTGTCTTTGCTCGGAGACGTGTTCACGCCGAAAGTTTGACCTCGCTTTAATAAAAGTTGTTTAATGGGATTTATCTGCGTGCGATCGCTCAGTGTGACTCATTCCTCCTCCCGTGCCTTCTCCACAGCCTCGTCTGTCCTTGCTGCCTACAGACTCAGCAGCGATCAGTCAATAAAGCCTCGGGTTCACTGTCTCTATGGGTCCGTGATGAAACGCACCGCGAGGCTGTCACGTCCTGGAAATTGCAATTTCTCCTCCAATCCATACCCGCACAGGCCTTTGAGACCCCCATGGGGAGAGAGTTGCGGTGGCCTTATTGACAGGAACATGGTGTGGTGTGTGTGTTTCTGAGATCTGCTCATCATCCATCCTCCTTTGTTAGGGTAAACAGTGTAACAAGATGAAATAGGGGGGAATTAAATTGCCGAACCTGACAGAGAGGAATCAGGTCAAGATGAAACGCTGCTAGTGGATCAAAAGCGACCTTTGAAGAATCTCTGTATGATTTCAGAATATGTTCTTTGGTGTTTTACTAGTCTATCAGCTGAAAGGACTCTGTTTTTTGAGTTTAATCCCCCTATTTCCGATTCATCTGTTCATTATTTAGACTTCCAAATGACCTCATCCACAGATTATCTTGTTCTTTCTCCAGTACACTGCTGTCCTGTGAGGACAAGAGGCTGCAGAGAAGCTGCATGTTAATGAAATAAAGAGCATTTAAAAGCCCTTTCTCAATCAGCTCTTTGCTGTTTTGAATGTGGGCCCACATGAGCACAATATTCTCCACCAAAATAGGGAAAGTTTAGTTTTTTCTGTGTTCTTCTCACTCATTTGACGTGGGCGGGGCTGAGCCGGAAAAACACGGTGTCACGTCCTTTCCTGCACCAGTCAGGATTCAGCAGCATCTCAGTCTGTTCCGATGAAGTCGTGTTATGTGCTTATGTTGCCAGGAAACTGTCAATCAAATCTGAGCAAAGCATACCAGAAGAGTCCAGATGATGCAGATTAGTGTTCAACACTTAATAAATAACACTTAGTTTTTCAATCTTTCACTTAGATTTTTGCTCATTTACTGAATATTGAATAGTCAGCGTTTTAGAGAAGTACTTAAGATCTGGGACCCCGTTTTCATTTTTTGAACCATTAGAACATTAAAAATGTTAAAATACAATGCGCACGTTATATTTCCATATTTTCAACATCTTCACAGACGCTGTACCCACACCCTCCGCCAGACTCGTACTGATTCATTTAGCAGACTGTGTGTCTGAGTGTGGCTGTGCCTGTGTGATCATAGATCAGTCTGAAAGTGCACTGATGTGAACCAAATCGTCCTTCAAGTCTCAGTTGCTAATTAAATGCTATTCACGGAAAGACTAAATGCTTTGAACAATGCCACAATGCCAGCGCTGCTCCTCCCTCCACAAACGCGTTGCCACTTGTAGTCAGTCTTTAGGTACAGTATAAATAGCGCAAATTAAACCTGAAGGTGTATCATAAGTGCCTATTATGACTCATGTCCGAGTATTTTTGTTGTCATTAATTATTTAACCCAAAGCCACACGTGTAAACACAGACTGGTCTCGGGATGGGAAAACCCAAACGTTCCAATTAGCGTGTTGAAAGAGTCTCTTTTTTCCGTCCAGTTGAACTGTGTTGATAGCAAATTGCAAACCAAACTCATGGTGTAGTTTTGCACGAGCGTCCCGTCCGTGTACATTTTTCTAGTTTGTTCCAGAGTGGATCGGACGCCCTCAGGCCAAACTCTGTTTGATGGACTGATCCCGTCTGTTGCTGCTCTACCCACAAGTCCTCCAAAGCTAAATATTTAAACGTGACAGAGCAGAGTGTTGGGGTTTATTTAACTAGAAGTTTAAGCTTAAACCATTACTGGAGCGCTCTGGGGAAAGTGGAGTTCAAACACCTCCTTGCCTTGAAATATTTTTGCAAATGAAGACTATGTTTGGATCGCTTGGGCAAAGACTTTTTGCACTCTCCTCATTTTTCACCTTCTGTCACTCTTCGATCTCATGTTTTTCTCCGGTACTAACAGAACCTCTGTTTTCTTTTCCTTTATTTTTATCGCATATTATCTCTAGATTAAAAATTCATGGAAGTACTGGAAACCTTCTTTGCATCCGTCCTGCTCCAGAGGCTTACCAGCCAAATACACATTCAACACGTGTTCCCTTTGTTGCCCTTTCTCACCCCAGCTGGATGTATTGGTTTGACCTTGCGTCTCTATAAAGGAGAGTGCGTACAAACCCTCAAACTCCACATAAAGGCCTTTGTGCTGGCTTGGCTTTATGCAGCCTTCCAAAAATAAGTGGTAAGATCGTATATCAAGACTGCAGCGGCCGTCCCGCAATTGTGGTCCAGCTAATGAGTATGCTGATATCCATTATTAATGATGGAACATCTGGTCAGTCGGCATGTGATTGTGGCCATGGGCGGGGGCTGCAAGGTGATTTGTCTCTGCGAGAACACCAGAAATAAAAAAAGTCAGAAGAGGTTTAGTTGACGGGGCGATGTAGTGAATGAAACAAAAGCCTACACGAGAGAGATGGAGAGAGTCAGCAGATCAGCGCTGACTCCCACTCTGCTCATCTGGGTCATGATGACAAGGTGAGGAAGAGGAACATCAGTGGAGGCTGAATGAGAGAGTTGAGTCAGAGAAAAATGGCTGCAGGGTGCTGAATGTGGGAGGTTCGGTGGTGGGTGGTTCATTCATGGAGCCGCGCGATCATTCTGCATCAGAGCTGCGGCTTTATGTGTTGCTGGGAGAGAAATGAGAGATTCTTGTGCATGACTTCACAACATTTTTTTTAAAGAGATAACTTTCCAGCACAGATGGAGAGGTTGAGCACTCAGAAAGCTAGATCTTCCTCTGCCAGACGTCTCTATATTTCTAAGGCACAGACACAGAAATAATAATAATAATGTCAAAACTCATTTTTCATTCTCTCTTGTTTGCCATTCCTCAGATCCCACTGCGTCCGCTACAGTATTTCTTTACTTCCTACGACTGTTCCTCCCTTTTCCTTATTTTCAAACCAGAGCATGACCTAGTTATGTTTTGAATCAGAATCCACATGTAGAGTACGGCTGGGAAAAGCTCATTGACAAACCGCTGTTGTTGGGCACAGCATGCTGGAAATTGAGCTGCGCAGCCCGGGAGAGTGCTGTCCACAGTGGAGATGGATAGTCTAATGGAGAGATGAAGGTGGAGGACTTGGAGTGTGTTTTTCCCTTTGTGCTGAAGAGCCCTTGTGTAAGTGGGCCAGGAGGGGCAAAAAATAGCTCCCCTTGAGGAGTCACTCCACAAGGTCACCTCCTTGCCCTGGGCCTTGATGCGTGAAACTAAGTGTCCGTACTCTTTATTTCTCCCCCCTTTCCCTCTTTTTCTTTCTCTCTGTCTCTCTCTGTTTTCCCCTCCGTGGCTTAATGTCTTACCCAGGCCTCTGTATTAGCCTGGTCTCTGCGGCAAGAGTTGAGTTTGTGTGCTAACGAACCCCCGAGCTAATTAGAGTTTCAGCCAAGCTGGCTACTCTCCTCATTTCCTCGCCATTTCCCTCCCTTTGGACAGATACAATTTCACCCCTCAACCCGTGCAGAATTAATCCAGTTAATGTTCAACATGGGGTGAATAATGGCCACTTATCTGCAGGGAACACGGGTACAGAGGGGCTCTTGGGTGGAGGACCTAAAGTGAGCCCCTGGTCTTGATGTCACACTAAATCTGCTTTCTGGGCAGAGTAGTTCATTCAAAGTACTGCTAGTTCATGGTAAAAGGGAGGACAGTGTGTTTTCAGAATGACACTGCTCTCGCTGAATGTCAGCATTCTTCACCAGCACAGTGACCAGAGCTGGCTTGGGAAAACCTGTGAACCTTTATTCTAACTGGCAGCCATTTCCTCTCCTTTGTAACTGGATGCAAGTGCTCACATGAATCATTGCACCCTTAATGTAGCGGAACATCAGTTATTCAACAGCAGGTAAGCAAACAAGCCTACCGAGGTTATCTGAGGAGGTCGACAACAACTTCCACATCACCTCCAATGTGCCACTGACAGAGGCGAACGCTCCAGCTGCTTGACTCGTTGGTCTGTGTCCTCGTACAGAATCTAGCAATTACAGATTAACTCCATTCTGCTCCGGGTTTCCTTTTAGGCTGGTTATGCTTGAAAATCGAACGAGGTGCCGTCCGACCACATCTTATGGCAAAGGTGTTTCTAGCTGTTGTGAACGGCCACGTTCAGAGGCGAGGTGAAAATGCTGCCGTCATGGAGAGCGGCGGGACGCGATTAACTGTTCAGGAGGGATTTGTGTGTGCACTGTGCGGAGAAAGGAAAAAAGGGAGCCTGAGAGAAAAGTTTGAATCATGCTTTCTTTCTCGCCTCTGCACACCTTGCCAATCGCGGCGGGAAATGTGCATGCTTTTCAGATGGCTGGTTTCAGAAACATAGAACAGCTGACACCCCCACTCCCAATTCTAAAGCCGGAAAGGTGTATGAGGGCATTGGTTCAGACATTGATAAGGCATATTTATAGCTGTGAATTAGTGGGTTGCACAGTACCAGCTTGGTAGCTACACTGTACAGGTGATGTTCATTTCTTCAGAGACGTAGCTACATATCAGGTACATGGAGATACTGCATGAAAACCACAAGGACTGTGATTGGCCAGCTTGCATTTTCTCCTGCAAATTTCCAAAGTGAAGAATGCTGAAAGTGAAAACAACATCTAGGAAGTTGGAAGAAGCCTCATTCGCCTTCCCCCTCACAATAACACACATCTAATATAGCCATTACACTGCAAATCCGCTGTTCTGTATGTGAATGAATACACTAAGAGAATAGAATTTACCTGATGCACCTTCAAGCACTTTTCTTGAAGTCATACTGGCACCTTCATTCTCTCTGTTGGCACTGTCATTCCTCAACTTGTTAACAAAGTGTTGTGTGGTTCTCGAGACCCAATCTCAGCCCATATGTACACCCTCCAGTGTCTCTGAGAAAGGGGCTGCAACACGCTGATGTAGCCAGTCGGGGATCAGATTCTGGCCAGCGTGAATACTCTGAGAAGTTAGAAATGAATTTCCTTAACAAACCTACTGCAGCAGTGGGAAGAAAAGCTTCAGGAGAGGAAGCCGGTTCTGTCCCTCCCGCCCAACATGTCTGAGCTATCAGCTGTTGGGGTGAGTCCCAGCTGCCTCATGTGTTGACTCTAGAGTGATAGCCATCAGCATTTGCCACATGAAAGGAGAGGAGACTGGTGTTCCTAAAAAAGCAGATGAGAAATAAAGATGAGGAGGCCATGTTGGGATTTTGGCCTCATTTCAAATGAAGATAAAGGCATTGATTTATCAGGAGTGTTTTTGTGACCATGTCAGGCAGCATATACTGTAAATCAGTTCCTTCTCTGGTAGGATGTGAATAATGTTCTTGTAGGATAAGATCCTTTGAGGCAGTACAACTTTCTTGCAGATAGGGCTCCCGGCCCCAGGGGAACACGTATTTATGATATCGCTCATCCTGGACTTTGATAGAGACAAAAGCCTCAATATGCTTATGCATGCTTAGGAAGGGAGTAAACCTGTTTGGCTCACTGTCTAAAATTATCATCTCCGTGCATGCCAAGAGTTCATGCAATGCTATCTGTGGTATGTCCCCCAAGCTGCCCTCTATGCTTTTATTCAGCCCTCTCGTGGCACTAAAACAGCTCACTGCAGGTCGGGGAACAGTTTATTGGGGAAAAGGGAATGGTTTATTGGGGAAAATGGCTGGCCCCAAACCAGTTTATCCATTCTGTGGTCACTCCGAGCGGAGGACACTGTCACTTAGGACTCCTTGTAAAATCTTGTGGATAGGCCATAAGTACAGCCTGAGCTGTAATTGATATTCTTGTGTTTGTAAAAGGGCCGCGATTATATGTTCTAATGTATGAGCCCAGGACGTAGTGAGAGTCACTCCGCCACGTGTGACAGGAGAGTCCAGGGCAGAAAGACGGCTTTCATTAAACAGAAAAGCAGAGTTTTCGTGTGGCTGCAAGGAAGCCAGAGGAGAAAAGAGACTGCGGCACTGTGCTCAGAAACAGCACAGGTCGCTCAGAGCTGCAGCCCGTTTTCAGCAGCAAAAGTCTTCCTCGTTATTCCAAAGCTTCTTCTTTCTTTCTTTTTTCCCTTTCTGCATTTCCTTTTTTTTCCTCTTGTGTTTGGCCAGCAGACAGCAGCAGGGCACTTTGGGAAAAATATACACAAATCTTGATTTAATTACTCTCTAACCCACTTCCATGCTATCCATCCTCCAAGTTGCCTTTTGAAATCTTCCACAAATCTGTTAAGCTTTGATTGCCAGAAATCTTTTGGGCGTTTTTCCTTTTCCTCGACACATTTTGCGCTACACAAATAAGCAAATGAGGAGGCGCAGTGGGACGTTGTTTAACACTCCTACCACTCATTGTAGGAACAAGAGAAGAGAGATAGCATTGCCGAGTTTATTGCCTTGTGAGTGTTTGAGAGATTAAGAAGGAACTAAAATAGCTGTGATGGTGGCAATCTGTTGGGGAACAATGGTGCTGTTAATGTTGTTGATGAAGCTGATCTAAATGAGTCCAAGTGTTCGTCATATAAATCAGTGCCCTGCTTTAAATTCCTTATGGTTGACTATATTTTTGCTTTTTAAAGAAAAAGTGACACATATGAATAGATATCGGAGCATTTTCTACTTGTAATAACATAATAACAAATAATATGTAACAAACAAATGTATATACGGTAGTAAATTCTGTTTATATTATATTATATTATATATAATATAAACAACAGGGGCCCAGTAGGTGCACATGAGTTTTAAGGCTCTACTAAAATGGCTTTATATTTGTTTTTGATTCAGAGTTTCATTGGTCTGTAAGCCTTTCTTGCTTTCTCCTGCTAATGTCCACTTCTTATGTTAAACAGCAGTGTTTTGTTTGCAGGGGCTCACCTCCCCGCTTCCCCATGCAGGCCAGAGACTTGCAGGTCCTCTCTCCCTCTGCTCCCTCTCTCCCTGTCCCTGCTCTTGTCCCAGGCCAGTTGATTCAGGAAAGTGGTTTCATTCACATGCAAATCCTGCCATGAACACCACTCATTCACGCTGCTAATTACGCCAATGTTGGGACGCTGACTTGCTGACATCACACTGGGATATTAGCATGTAGGGAGGAGAGAGGACAAGGGTGTGTGTGTGTGAGAGAGAGAGAGAGAGAGAGAGCGAGAGAGAGAGGGTGAATGTGTGAGTGCGTACGTATGTCAAGTCAACCAAAGAGGGCTCATCAGACAGGAAGTGAGCGACTTTGCCTTAAAACAAAAGCTTGAAAATATGAGGAGTTTTCGCTTCCTGGAGAAATAAGAACACAGTGGTGTCTGGAAGGTCAGAAAATGTCCCCGGTGTGTCATCAATGAACTTATCATTTTGAAGAAATGTATAACATCTATAAAGGATGCCAGGCTTTCGTGGATCAGTGGGATATTCAATAGAGGAGTTGTTCGATTAAAAAAAAAACAAAAAAAACCTCTTATCTCTTATTCCTCTTATCCACTCTTATTACTCTTACCACTTAATAGCTTTTTCCAGGGCTTTTCATCTATTCTCATGGTCTTCCTCAGCTATTTCCCTTGGCAGCAAACTCACTCTTTTAATTTGGTGAAAGAAAAAGAAAATCTTACATGCCAAAATATTTATATATGATTGAAGTTACACAATCTAAAGACATATGTGGATGTATGTGGTAGAAAATAAAAGCACAATGTGTAGATTTAATAGATGGAATCATAAAACAAACAACATACTTCGTAAAGGATTGACAGTGGTGCTTTTATTTTGAAAGCTCACACCGGAAGTGTTTGTGTTATTTATTGCACTTGACTCCGGGTAATGATTAAAGCGCTGCCTTTCAGTGAGTCGGCCAGCAGCGAGCGGAGCAGCTCCGACGTTCCGTGTTTTTACGCACCGAAAGTCCGCTCGGATCTTCACTCTGACTCGACGGCAGTAACTCCGCGTCCAACGGAGAGTCCTGATTTATTCACCTGGATTGCACAGCGCTTCGGCGGGGTCTGCGCTCTCGTTTGGATCTGTAAAGGGGATCTGATTTCACTTACTTTTAAGTTCGTCTTCGCTCTCTCCTCGTTTGCCGAACTCCTGAATGTGTTCGCGGAGAGCAGGGGGCTGACAAAAGGCTTTTAAACGCAGGGGGTAGATGTGGCAGAGGGGCGCAGGCACCGCACGCAGCGGGTGAGAGAGGGGCTGTTTTCGTGGCAAAGCTGTGTCGTTGGAGTTGTGTGACAAATTCTGCAATGAGCCAGACTCATTTTAAAACCCGCACCAGCACAACCAGCGCCGAGGTCAGGGCCATGGCTTCCCCCCGCCGCAGCTTGTAAGAAGGTAAGCAGCTGATGATGCGTATTTTTTTTATTTTGGAGCCGTTATGTGGCGCGACCCGTCACCAGTGCTGGGACTTCAAACGCGTAATGGAAATGAGATGTATCTATCCATGAAATGTTGATCGTTTCTGACTTTAACCTCGCTCCTCTCTCTGAGCTGTGTGCGTAAAGTTGTCGCAGGACTAAAACACCAGAGCACTCTGCTGAGTTTAAAGTCAGTGGGCTTTTTTTAGACTCACTTTCACATTCTTCAAGCTTCTCCTAGTAGGTTTAACTCGCCGCTTTACGCATTCATGACTTAAGAGGCTGTTATTTGGATAAATTAAGAGCCAGAGTTGCTGGACTCGCCCTGTAGCGCTCTCCCTCTCTAGACGTGTACTCACCGGTTTACATCCCCCACCCCACCCCACCCCCTGCAGCGCACTGCTCATGCTACTGTGCGCGTCCCAGCCAGAAAGTCTTTGTTGTGCGGCCTCTGTGCCATATGGATTGTAGGTTGCTTGGTAAATAACCAGATGAACAAATGGGCATCTGTGAGATATTTAATTATTTTCCACTCCGGACTGTCATGTGTTAATTTGTTGTCACTATTTGAGCCTTCCTTGTTGAGAGGCTCTGTTTATTTCCTGGAGTTTGCTGCAAACTGCGTCAGGAACAAGTGGCATAATCACAGCTCTATGGAGGCAGTTTTGAGGAAAACATTACTGGACTCAATGCAGACTAATTGACCCCTTTAGATGGCCGCTTTTTAGCAGTGTAAAGGGTGACTGGATTAGCACATGAATGGACTGCCGGGGGAGTAATGAATAATGTGGCTTTAGCAGCTGGCTGAAGTGTCACTGGCTCCTCGGGTCTCAGTCCAAACATTAACTGAAGTGACAGGAGCCTAAACGCCACATCAACATGATTTCTGATGTCCGCCACTGCCTCTGGAAAAAAAATCAGTTACTGCTTTTTCCCACCGACACACTGAAAGAAAAGTCAACACAATATTCAAATAAAAAGTCTAGAAGGGCTGTTAGATTTGTTGAGATATTGTCTCCCCAAATGTATCATAAGATAAAAGCCTTTTAATTTTTTGTTGTTGATGAGTAAATTTGCTGGTGACCTGGCACTGTTACCGGCGTCTGAGTGTGGCCTGAAGTATGCACTGAGGCTTTCCAAGAAGCCGGTCTCTCCCATGACTGTGTGTTCACATCCAAAGTCGTGTCACTTCATGGAACGAGTCAACACTGAATGAATAAGTAATGTGATCTGGTCTCAAGTATGCCGTGGCTGCAGCTGAGAAGCGTCTCAGTCTGATGTTACATACATATCTCTCTCCCCTTTTTGCATCTCATCTCCCACACAAATCCTGTACCATTCAATTCTTGGAGAGTTATAGAGATGGCGAGAAAGGGAGAGAAATTTTGATACTCTTGGCTTTTTAAGTGACCTGCCTGGAGCAGGAAGAGCCCCGTTGTTTGCCATCTAAGTTAAATGTTTGCTGTACAGGACAAACAAAATAATTTCAACCAAGCTAAGAAAGCGATTGGCATTTAATAACTGCGTATCCCATAAGTCTTTAGGTGCACTATTAAAGTGGTAGTCCAGTGATATTGAAGAAAATAATTATTTTTAAAAAGTGATTCAAATCAAAGAAGTAGGACCTGAGCTATCCCAACTTTTTTGGGATAATATGGACCAAGCTTTTAAAAAAACTTTGACCCCTACATTTCCCACAATGCAACTCAGGAACATCTAAGATAAGACCCTCGCCTCAACCTCACACCTCCAGTTTGTAACACAGGCTTCCTGTTGATGTTTCAGCATGTTTCCAGAACAGTCTGAGTTAACCCTGATGACATCATCAGGGTTTTTTAAGGGTTTCATTTTACGAAATGTGGAAATCCTCCCTCAGAGCCACACAGTTATAGAACTATTTTCACTACCAAACTTCATGTGTACAAATGGTGAAGCATCATGGGAGCTGTCTTTGTTGAATGCAGATGAAATCGTTGTATTTTGGGAAAAACACAAAGGCGTGTATATTATTGTTGCCGTCCCTTCCAGCAGCAGAAAGTCGTCATCAGGTTGAGGCTGGAGGACCTGAGTCTAGTGTGAGAGAGGGCAGGACTTTGCTTCTATAATTTGTTATGACAGGTGGATGCAGGCCTAATCTCAGTCCTCGGGAACATGCTGCATCTGGCTCTTACTAATTGGCCACTAATGGAAAACGTCTTTGCCGAGCCTGATTCTTGTCGGGAACACCTCCAGTCATGTTTAACTGTGATTAACTCCTAATGGCTCAACATGCAGCCCCATGCAGGTACAAAGCCTTTGTTTGCTTGTATATTGGTCATCTGTGAAAAGTGGGCCTTTTTGTGAAAGCCCCTAAAAATTATGTCTTCAAAACACTGAGCGGAAATGTTGTATTGGCCAAACAAAAGGCCATTACAGAGAAAGGAGTGTGTCCTCCTCTTCCTCCTCTTCTTCCAGAGCAAACAAAAGCAGAGGCAGGGAAAAAGAAGACAGGGCTTGGCTGCACCGTGTGCGCCCAGCTGCTCTCTCTTCTGTGCCGTCCCCTCTTGTCGTTCAACCTTTGCTTTTGTGCAGAGCCTCCATTTGAAGATGGGATTTTAATCTGACCGTCTAGAGTGATGCCATGGAAAAGCTGCAGTGGTTTTGGGAGCCGCTCAGGAATGAGAGTGGAATGAGGCTTCAGACTCTCCAAGGCTATACTTTCTCGACTGGCTCTTGGATACAGTTGAGTCAGATGGTTTTCTAAAGCTCGAGTTGAATACAGTCTCCTTACGTTATCCCCTGCCCTGGAGTTAGGCTACAACCCTAGCCCTATTTATTGCCTCGCAAAGATCATGATCTATGAGTCAACTTTAGCTTTGCTTTGAAGCAATTTTGTCAGTTGGTGAATTTAATACCACTTCTTTGGCCAAACTTGATCTTACGGCAGTGACCCAAACCAACTGGAGCAAGTGTCCGTAACTGTCAGAGGGGCCTATCAGACCCCGGTTATGTATTAACGCCACCCGTTACCAGTGGTTACTGGTCTAATCTAGAGGAGCAGGGTGATGATAATTAACTCGAAATAGTGAATCATTGCCCGCTGACATCAGGGATTACTATTCAACAACATACCCCCCAGGTCTTCAACAAGCCTCAGACTCCAACTGGCCAATGATACAGCAGCTTTTACAGGCCAGTCACATTTAAAGAACAAGCCCTTTAACTCCCCTTTCTTTACCTCTGAGTCATTTATGAGGCGTCACTGATGTACTTGACTTGTATTACCAAAGTCCCCAAATCTCTCCTAATTGAAATCATGTACATTACAAGGGGAAGCTCAGGGATTCTGTTTCAGCAGAGGGGAAATCCCAGGCATGTGCATGAAGCGTGTTGTAAATCATGAGGCTAGAAGGGGAGGGGAGGAGCAACAGGCTCCTGTAGGTCCACAGTATCTTTGCCAGCGCTGATGTGGGGCGATCAGACATTTGTGAGGTGAATCACCGGAGGAAGATCATCCTCACACATCTGGACTGAGAGAGCGGGTCAGAGAGGTGCGTTTCTCCAGAGTTCACAAGCTTCTGCCTCCAGACTGAACTCCACAGACGCTCTGTAGGCAGAGTGTGGGGCAGGGACGCTGCAGTGTGTCCTTTCAGAAGGAATGTGGTGCGAAATGCTTTCCCCCAGCTCTGGCTATTTGTATACTCTTATCTCCAAGCGTCTCCCCTAAGGCAGAAATAGCTGCTAACCACCCCGCAGCATGACAGAGGACCGGAAGGTGTCTATACGTGCTTAATCCTTTTCGCCTTCACTTTCGGTGCCTTTGCCTCTCTCTTTCGATCGTCATCCTCGCTGCGAGTGTGTGCTCCTGTCGATGCACAGACTTTTGTGTGTGCCAGCCGGTTAATCAGTGTTATGATGATGGTGAAGGTGCTGGGCCGTAATGAGGCAAGCTGCATCGCCCCTGGCTATATTGCCACTGGGACAGGGATTTGGCAAACACCCTTCTGCCAATCTGTCTGCTCGACAACAACTTGATGACTTTGTCTCCTTGAGCTGCATCACAACTCTGTTTATCATACCAATCAATATTCATGACAATGATATCCGGCCACTTCATGTGCTTTGTTAATATTTATGGGGTCGGTTTGTAAAGCCTGCGGCTTCCCTTCCACAGTGACAGCAGACGCTGCAGAGGTCTGCCTCTCTGCTCAGGGTGGCGTTGAAAGCTGGAGCTGACAGTAATAGGCTGTTAGGCTCCTGGCGGATGGCGAGGAGTCTCGAGTGGTGACGGAGGAAGTGTTCAATGGCAGGCCTTTATATTTGCATCTTTTCTTTTTAAGGATTGCATGTCTTATGACCAGTTGTGGCATGTCAGTGGGATGTTTTATTTAGTGAGCTACAAGCAGTTTCAAAGTTTTTCCAGCGTCCGCTCTATCATCGAACCCCATCATCGCTAAGCCAGATAGACTGAAGTGCTTTGTTAACCAAGACTCAACCCTTAGACAAGAAATGCGCCTTTGAGCCACAGACAAGGTGAGACTTGGCCAGCTCTCCACATGGTGCTGTCTATGCTCCAAGCACTTTACGCTAACGGATCCTCGGCCAGCCAAGCTGTCAGTCTGTCAAACAGTGTCCTGAGTGTCCTTAAGCTCCTGCACAGGGCTGTCTGTCAGACATGCAGGCGGCCGTCTGGGAAGGTAATGGGATTGTCTCCCTGGTTTGGCCGCCTGAGGGGCAGCAAGGGTTAGTGGGATGCAACCTTCTGGCCACCCAGAGTTTCCTCTTCATGCAGGGACTTAGAGCTGTCAAGGACATGGGACTCTGTATGTATGCAGGGTCTTATCCCTTTGGTTCCTAGTACATTTATGTTGAAGGTGGCCTATGTTTTTGCTTAAAGCCATTGCTGCAACACCTCTATTCACCCTCTATCTGCAACCATGTCGGGGGCGTGGCTGAGGGCGGTGACATAGTTGTGACATCACAGCCATACAGAAGTCTTGACGGCTCGTTGAAAGGCACAGTTTCTGAATGTGCATTTCTTAGTGGATTGAGCATTTTTATATTTTTGCACTATTTATATAGCGCCTAGACTTGCTTTATAATCAAAAAAGAGCTAGAAATGTCACTTTCCACAATATGAGACCTTTAAATCTGTTCACTCGGGTATTTAACCGACATCCTGCTCTGCTTTTTGTAAGACATCACACGTGTTCTGTGTCATTTTACGGGGAGTCATTTGTGGTTGTTAATCCCAGTATTTTGTAAAACAACACTCCAGAATAGTTGTTTGAGTGTATGAAATATAACAACTCTCTTTATTTCTCTCTGGACACTGCTGGAGATGAAAGAGCAGCCAGCAGGAGGAGTGTCGGCGTCAAACACTCCCAGCCATCTTTTTTGTGGAAAGTCACACATGGATACTTTCCATTTTACAGCTGGGTGGGTCTGCTTGACTTTTGACAGTGGAGCACTGTCCTGGTTTAGCATCTGCTAATGTTTCTTGCTAACTTTATACCCAGGGACCTGTGTTTGTACAGCACTGCTGTCCATCGCTGTCATTGGCTGTATTCTGCTAATTTTTGTACCCTGTTTGTGATCATGTCCTTGCGACTGGTACCCCAGATTATTGTTGAACGTTGTTTTAGTGTCACCCACATCTTACCGTGAGAGCTTCAGTGGGAGGCCTTGACCTTTGCTCTGTGTCAAGTTCACATCCTTCATGGGTGGAGGGTCTGCAAACATGCACAGGCTCCAGGAGGGTTTGAGCAAAAGTCAACACTTTCACAGAATATTTACTGGCAGCTTTACTGCAAGCAAGTAGGTTTGGTGACAGATTTGATATTTTTTTTACAGGTTGTCTGAGGTTACCTTTGAAAAAAGCAATTTGGGTTATTTTTATTTTCTGTGATTAATGGCAGGCTTCAGAGGCCCAAACAGCAACCGCACTATGACGTCTTGTTTCTGCTGAAACCCTATAGCCCCAAATGTAGCTCTATTTACATCGTGATTTATTAAACTGAGTATTTGTGTTCACCCGCATGGTGGTGTATTCTGAGTTAAAATGTACAGAGGTCACTTTCAAACCACAAATCACACTTTTCAACAACACAGTTGAGAAGATCATTTAACTGCTGCCTTCGTCGTTTCTAATCTGCCGCTCTTATTCCATCAAACCGTAACCACAGAAGTGTAGCCTACATACACTGGCTTGACAGATGTTCTTTGTCTTGTTTGTGTCCACGCAGGAAGATCTGTGTGCACTGTAAGTGTCGTCGTGAGGAGCATGCAGTGACAGCCATGCCTGTAGAGATGGAGAAGACGGTCACGAAGCTGATGTACGACTTTCAGAGGAACTCTACCTCAGACGACGACTCGGGGTGCGCCCTGGAGGAGTACGCCTGGGTACCACCAGGACTCAAACCTGAACAGGTATTGGCATCTGACACTCATCCGGGCTATATCGCACTGGATGTTACAATTTTATACTGTACATTTACACACCCTCCACTATGGTGTAAAGCTAATAAAAGTCCCAAGAACCACACTGTTAGTGCAGCGGAATATAAGCATGAGGTGTAACTGTTCAGTTGTATCTCACTATACGATAGCTCACCAGTTATGCTGACGGCTGCTTCTGCAGGCTAATGGATAACAAGGATTGTGTGGCTCCAGCAGTCAAATTAATCTCCAATTCATCCCGCCAGTAAAATGTTAACAGTAGCTTCCACCGCCCTCACGACGACTAAGCTAAGCCTGCGTAATACACGAACGCATTAAATGGTTCCGTGCGTGTTGAAGAAAATCCTCTTCTACAATACCCATTGAAGCGTAGGTGTGCACATGAGGGAGGGTTTGCAGTTTTATAGGACAATAGAACCGTTTATGGGAACTGGTTTCATTTTGTTGATGAGCTGAGAGCAATGAACCGGTCAATACAGTGTTGGCACAGCCCCCTGTTTTCACCTCCGAGGACTGAGCGCAGCTATTTTTCATCCCCCTCCAGGGTCACCCGTCTAACCCCGAAGTCAATTAGGTTCTCGTCTCGTGGTGATATGACCTCAATAACAGCCAGGCCAGAATGGAAGCACGATCACAAGCACAATACTAAACAACATAAAAATAACTGTGGCTTGCTTTTCGTGTCACCGGTTTTTGGACTTGGTGGACAAAAATGTGCTTAAGAGCACTTCTAGCGCCCTAGATGAAAAGCGTCCACAGCTGTAATGATTTCTTTTTTCCTAACCTCACGTCCAAGTCATTCAAGCTGTAGAAACATGTTGTGTGACCTCTCGCAGAGGAGCGGAAGTAAGCCCGATGTGGGACTTTTCAACACCCGGCCTTCCTCTCCGCAAGGTAGAGACAGAGGGAGAGCGGAGGGAGATGGTAAACACAAAGCTAATCTCCAGGATCTACCCGGTGGGTTTAGGTTTCCCCCGTAGGGAGGCGGTGCTGTCTATGAGCGTGCTGTTCAACCAGCAGTGGTGTAAAGTCACCACTCTGTAACAAGAGATGTCAGACTTGGGCTGTGTATTCAATCAGATACATCTCAGGATTATGAGGGATAACTCAGCTCCTAGTAGGGACTGCTCAGCTCTCCTGTCTTTGTATTTCTCTCAACAATTGCTGAAATATAGCCGCACTGAAGGACTATGAATCTTAATCACCAAACACAGCCATTACTGAGTGTGTTGAGATGTTATTGAGCTGCAGTGTGAAGGAGGGCCTGCCAGGATCCTCTCTCCCACTGTCTCCTCTTGCTCTCCTCTCTATCCTTCTCAAATAAGTCCTTGCATGTTGCCAAGTTACAGCTTGTCATGGCCAAGTATGTTGCTCAGCAGTGGCCTGAAACTGGTGTTTTATTTTTATTTCTTTTACCATCATGTAGAGAGAGCTGCAGTCTTATGTGCAGACTCTGCTCAGCATCTACGGGGATCTGATTTTAATTTGCAGTCAAACATGAAGCATGCTGTTTCAGACCACTGTTTGAATAGAAATTTGGGTTATTCATGCAAACTAGAGGGCTTTCCAGGTTCTGAAAGGGACCCACAGCTCTGATGTGGATAAATAAGCTTTCAGACAACAAAGAGCTAGTCTAAAAGGCACCTGAGGCTAGTCTGACCTGTTCCAAAATGGACCTGAGGACAGATAGACCGGTTCCTCTTTGAGTTCGAGGACTGAAACTGTCAGCCCTTGAGCTGAATCTAGCCAGCAGCTGTGAATGAGAGATAAGTGATGAAGCTGCAAACAGAGATTGTGAGATGCAGCAGGTTGTTGGATGGATGCAAACTTTTGTACAGATATTCATGATCCCCAGAGGATGAAGCCTGCTGACGATACCATGCCGACACACCATGCAAAGATGGTGCCAATGGTAAACGTTATACCTGCTGAACACTGTCACATTATTGTTGTAGCTGTGAGCATGTTAGCATGCTAATGTTAGCACACAGCTTGAAGCCCCACTGTACAACCTCACAGAGCTGCTAGCTTGGCTGTGGACTCTCAGTCTTGTTAAAATGGCAGCTGCATTTTAATACATCCAGAGTAGCTTACATTTCGTGCTTAATTAACCCATCTCGGGCCTTTTAACATCCAGCCGCGTTGGATTTGCTCCCACGACTGTGCTGACTGCACTTGGACATCCCAGCAAAGACGTGAGAAGAACAGGACAGAGAATGAAAACACATCCATTAAATCTGCTCACTTTGCTGTGAAAACGCCATCCTCGCCACCATGTTTGGCTGTAACCAGTGTTTTCTCAACAATATAATATCTGTGTCCACCAACCGCTGCAAAGTGGCTTGTTGAGAGAATGTCAGGAGTGGTGCCTGGTGGTGTCTTTTCCTCCGGCCGTCTGGCCATTAACAGCAATAGAAACCAGCTGTGTGAAGCGATCACTCTTGTCACTCAGTTGCAGAGTCCTACCATTTGCCTCAGCTTTTAAAAACAATCCTTTCAGTACAGTTCGAAATTCCGCCCTGTCTTTAGTTTCATCTGCTTTCGATTACAGTTATTATCACAAGCTGCTCCTCCTGGCTCTCGCTGCAACTGCGTCCATTATGTGCATGTGAACGCGCGTGTGTGTGTGTGTGTCTGTATCTGCCTTTAGATCTTTTCCTGGGGGCAATGTGCCTTTCACCTCCAGATTGTAACCCTGTTGTTGTTGGAAGCATGTTTCGTAATTTATCATCAGGGTGTGTGTGTGTGTGCGTGCATCTGGCAGCGCGTGCGTTTAGGCGCTGTGTGATTTATCAGTTCTTGACCACAGTCAGTCTTTCATGGACTATCCTGAGATCCCCCCCTCCCAACCCCGGCGTCCTGAGCCGTGCTGCTGGACACAGATCCTGCGTCCCTCGCCAACACCGGTGGGAGCCAACAAAAGCAGAGCACAAGGAATTAGGTTACCCTAGCAAGAGGCTCCTGCTATAAATTCATCCCAACAACAAACATGCTCATATAAGGCTTGAAGGAAATGCTCTTGATACAGAATGACACTGCAGCTTCAGGGCAATTCAGCTTTTGGATAGGAGAGTTTAAAAAAGCGATGCGGTTTTCATTTTGCTCTCTATGCACCAGTGAGTGTCTGCGTTATTCATGTTAATCTGTTTTTGTGTGACAGACTCAGTGTTATTGCCAAGGACAAAGCTGATGGCTTCTAGTCAGGAGATCCATTCAGTAGACAGATAGGTCATTAAGATTAAGATTGGCGTGACCGAGTCAGCAGGTATCGATCATGTTTCTTTACGCTCAAGTCTTCATTATGTGTTCTGCTGTATTGTTCTTCTTTCATTGTTCCTACTTTTACTCTTTCTTCATCAATCCAACATGTTCATTCTGTCTTTATTTCCCTCCAGCCTCAAATCTCTGTTTAAACCCTGTGGCTTTCGTGGTTTGCACCCCCTCCAGTCACATTCATATACATCTGCCTGACCTCTATTATACCCCGGCCCCCTGTTACAGTGTAATAAAAAAGACCGCAATAAATAACACAGAGATGACACTCATTGTCTGCTGCTGCAGTGAAAAGAATGTCCAAGCAATTTGGAATGGCCAGATTAGCATTATTCCTGCTGTGGCACACATTTGCACACACACTGTTACATGCAAGTGTTAATCACTGTGTGTGTGTGTGTGTGTGTGTGTGTGTGTGTGTGTGTGTGTGTGTGTGTGTCAATCTCAGTGCACACACACACACATTTGACAGGGCAGTACATTCCCACGTCAATGTGCAAAGATAGAGAGGTGAGGTTCCATTAAGTCTCTGCTGGTGGGCCATAAATCAAAGTGATTTTAACTGCGTGTGTGTGTGTGTGTGTGCGTGTGTGTGTGTGTGTTGGTCAATCTCAGTTGTAGATCCTGTTCATTGTGTCTTCGGACAGTTGTACCTTTTAGTGCTGGAATGATTAATCCACCATGTTTTAATAGTAGTTTAATCACTTTGGGTGATTTATCAAATAAAGATGCCAAACATTAGTAGGCTCCAGCTTCTCCAATTGAGGATTTGTATTGTAATTTAAACTGGATCCATCTAGGTGTTACACTTGTACTGACAGAATACTCAATTGGAAAGAGCATTGGAGCTCTTGATGGCCATTTTTCCTTTTTTGGTGACATTTAACAATGAATTGATAATGAAAGTAGTTGCAGTAGATTTTGGGTTTGTCGACGAGTCGACATGTTGCAGGTCTGTTGTTGTTCATCAGTCTCATCCTCTCTCTGTCTCTGTGTCTCGCTCAGGTTCATCAGTACTACAGCTCCCTGCCTGAGGACAAGGTGCCCTATGTGAACAGCCCAGGAGAGAAATACCGCATCAAACAGCTGCTCCATCAGCTCCCGCCCCATGACAATGAGGTGAGAGTCCACGCTGACCCCCTCCCCCTCCACCTCTCTCCATCTATCTCTCACTCCCTCCCCTCCTTCAGGGCAACTCCGGGATAAAGGGAGAGAAGGGAGGACACAGACACAGGAAGAAACTGAGTCTGTCCTCTTAAAGGGCGGAAGTGAGATAGTGAGGCTTATATGTGTAGTTGCCTATTTAAGTTTTTTACATCAGTAACTCATTACAGCAATTAATCTGGAGATATTAGTGGGATTGTCAGCAGCAAGCTGTGACACCACTGAGAAGACTGGCCCCCTTTGGCACCTCCGAACCGACCTGATAATCTGACTGTGTAGCTGCCTTGTTTTCATGCGATTTTTTGGTGTAAACTCATGTTCATGTTAGCCAGTTTCTGCTTGAGAGGGCACTCGTTTTATTTTGTAGGGAAGACAACATTTGTCGCCATTTTTCTGCAGCTGTTTTTCATGAATGTAACTGGGTAGCTAGCTAGCTGTGTAGCTGAATCCTTCCTACAAGGCTGTTTCTCCGACCGGGGAAACCGCCGTCAATGAGCCCAGATGTATTTGAACTGATGTGAGCAGTGATTCATGCGGCGTCCAAGATGTCTTTTACTTAAATCATTGGTTTTATTGGCCTGGATGTTTGATGGATTCTTTATTCCTGGACTTTTATTCCTGCAGCACAGATAGAGCTTATCTCTATTTCTTGGAAATGGAAAATGATGGAAATAATGAAACGCTGATGACTCCCAGCACATGCATCCTCCTCTGTAAAGCCACTTGGGAAAACCCTTGGCGGATATACCATCTTTCCATTTGCGACAGTGAACACAGAGAATCTCAATCAGGAAATGCTAACACAGACAGTCCTGTCCACTTAAAGATAAATGCTGTTGCTGATGCTTCATTTTGGCAACAGTGTCGAGGTTTAATGGCGATTTATTGATTTAAAAAATGCAAACAACTCTCTGTATTAGCGTAACAGATCACTTTACACGTGGTGTGTGTGTGTGTGTGTGTGTGCGTGTGTGTCTAGGTACGCTACTGCAACAGTCTGGATGATGAGGAGAAGCGAGAACTGAAGCTCTTCAGTAACCAACGGAAACGGGAGAACCTGGGCCGCGGCAACGTCCGGCCGTTCCCCGTGACGATGACGGGGGCAATCTGCGAACAGGTAGCTGACGGGAAATACCAAAAAACATCATTTTTTTTACATCGTTTTCCTGGAAGACAAGCGATAAAATGAAAGCGGCCCATCGTTTCCTTTCTAAATGGCATGTCTGCATGACGTCGCGTGACGAGAGTGAGTTATGTGCGACAGGATCAAAGGCGCGTCACGTAGCCACGAATGAATGGAAGCAGCAAGTCGTGTGACGGACATGCTGAACGGCCTGCTGGCATTTCAGGTCTTTGTTATGATGTACGAGAGGTGCTTTATGTTGACATGTAAAGGGCAGAGACGCAATCGAAGTCTGCTTTTATAACAGCCTTGTGACCTTGTCAGTCTCACCTCAAAGAGTTGCTCTGGGGAAGATCTTGAGGTGGCGTACGTGTGTGTGTGTGTGTTGTGTCTCAGTTTCCCTCTGCCATAGCAGCTGTCACGCTCAATCACCGTGTTATCACAGCCTTGTGTTATACCTCAGGGAGCTAAGCTTTTCTGAAAATATACCCAATGTCACATCAAATATTTAATGTATTGTCTACATGTACTCTTACAGTAGCCTTATGGGACTGCAGAGTGCAGTGGAGAGTGTTGTTTTAGCACCAAACTAGCGCACTTCAGCATCCGCTAGCCATTTGCTACTGAGTGTACAACAAGCAAAATGGAGCGGCTCTCTGTTGTGTTGGTGCCCCAGGTGTATAGCTGCTTTACAGCTTGCGGTTCTCATTCGCTCAGCAGATGCACACACAAACACCTGCACATGAGGGAGCAGATTGTTGGGAGAGTGTGTATTGATTGAATCCCCCACCCCCCCCTTTGGCCTCCTTGCAGCAGTCGGCTTTGTGCCAGTTAGATAACCTGATTGTAACTCTCCCTCCGTCTCCATCACCCCACCCCTCTAAATCTAGTTTTCCTACCGGGCCTTTCCCTCCCTCTCGTTTATCTTTGCGACTTCTCTACCTTTACACCTCCACGTCAGTCTCACTCACCTTTTCGTCCTCCCATGCATCGCTCAGTTTTCACGTCTCCTCCTTTTCCCCAGCGATGTCCCTCTGCAGCCATTCAGCTTTATCTGCATGTCTGCGCTTGCCGTCCCCAGCCACACACCGCTCATCCTGTTAGTTTAGCCCAGCTTTCATGCAAAATTGTGTTCTGGTGAAATGCATCACTATCAGCACCAATACTGAGCTTATTAAAGATCCAGTGAGCACTTGAACTTTTCGGGAAATCACTGACTATTGGAAATCTTCACTGTAGAGCTGAAACCATTCATTGATGTGATTGTTAGCTGCTGGTAATATCTTCTACTGCAGTATTAGGTGTGACTAAACGGTCCGACAGTCTTGCCTTTCTTTCAAATCACGCTGCCTGTCTCCATAAGTGATAACCCATTGGTGTAATCCCTCAGCATCTTATGTCCTGTCCCAACAACCCGAGTTAATTCACTTTAAGTAAGTAATGATACTATGCAGTGTTTCAAGATGACACTCCATCCATTCATTCTAATGAACATTCCTCACAGGGTGGCCCGCATGCCAAAAAGTTTTTCAAAGTTCCTCAGATTTTTCTCGCTTGCGTGATTAGAAAGAAAATAATTTAATGATCCCTCTCTGCTGAACCTGAATAAATCATTTTCTTCATCTCTTCTTCTCCCTCCACCTCTTTTAGTGCGGAGGCCAGATAAACGGTGGAGACATTGCTGTGTTTGCCTCACGGGCAGGTCACGGCATGTGCTGGCATCCGGCCTGCTTCGTGTGCAGCATGTGCAGCGAGCTCCTGGTGGACCTCATCTACTTCTACCAGGACGGGAAGATCTACTGCGGCCGGCACCACGCCGAGAGGCTGAAGCCGCGCTGCACCGCCTGTGATGAGGTGGGCGCCTGTGACTTTTCACACACACACACACACACAAATACACACACACATGCGCCTGCACATGGATGATCATGTGTTAACAGACACATATTACCTGGTGATATCACCACCTGCTCATGGTCACAGGCTTCCCAACACACACTGTCACAGTTTAACACATGCAAGGGGTTTTTCAGCCTAATGGGGTCAGCTCTCAGGATGCTGATCTCCCAGCCATTAGCACTGACTTACTCACTCTGCAAATGGGTACACTGTTAAGGACACCCTTAGTACTTTAAAAGCACCCCAGTGTTTTAACACCAGCGTAATTAAAAGCAAATACACCATCTCGATTTCACCAGGTCCCCACACACATTAGCCTCCTACACAAAAAGGATGATCTAAGAATACTAAGAAGGAGAAAGTGGTGTGTATGGAGGGACAGGGGAGGGCAAGCCGAGCTTTTGTCCTGTCATTCAGCGCACAGTAATAACCCAACTGTGGTTTTACCTCTGAGGACCTGTGATAAATGATACTCTTTCTTATCTCTCCTTTCTTAGATCATCCTTGCGGACGAGTGCACCGAGGCAGAGGGTCGTCACTGGCACATGAAGCACTTCTGCTGTTTCGAGTGCGAGACTGTGCTGGGGGGCCAGCGCTACATCATGAAGGAGGGACGGCCCTACTGCTGCTCCTGCTTCGAGTCCCTCTACGCCGAATACTGCGACTCCTGCGGGGAACATATCGGTACGCTGCACCACCAGCCGGCATGTATCACTGTTCAAACAGCGTTAATCATCAGCAGGCTGTGCAAAGAAGCCCTTACAGAAAAAAACACAATAATGCTGGTAACATGGGGGAAAGTTTCGTTTTTTCAAGAAAGGTCAGAGAGCGACCTCATTTTTTTCATAGCAAGTAACACAGAGGAGAAAAGAGCTACAGTCGAGGAGATGTGGCCTGGTTTTTAGCAGTTCATCGCTGAATGATGTCATCCATGGTCATGCATCGAGGCAAGGCCACATAGCAGAGCTCCACTGAGGCCTCAGTTTACAGAGCACAGAAATATGTACAGTATATATCATGCAGCGTGAAACCAACCTGGAGCAAAGGCTTGACTGTATCATCTGACTTTTCAGCTTCTGGGTCTGTTTTTATCACAGCATCAAGTGTCAGTTAAATAGAAATTGTACCATCTCAGAACCTGTAGTGTCACCAACTGAGAGAAAACCGGGGTGTTTTCCAGCAGGATACCTTCACATTAGTGATTCTTGGCCCCCTGCCACCTCTTGTTAAAAGTGTGTGTGTGTGTGTGTGTGTGTGTGTGTGCGCGTGTGTGCGTGTGTGTAACCCCCGACAGGACGCCCAGGTGTGATTTTGGCACATGCCTCTCAACAAATTTGCTCTGTAATTATTTGTCAGACAGGATACAGAAAAATATTTGGCCCAAAAAACACAACTGATTATAAATTGAAAACATGCTAGAACCAGATGGCAGCCATTAGCAAATAGCTGGTTTTCTTTCCCCCTGCAACAACTGCAAGCATACTCAAAATGCAGTGTGTTTATACAATGCTGGGCAAGTTCCATAATGAGTGTTCCCCCACGAGCTGTTCAGTTACAGCCTCCAGCTCTATTTTCTCACTCAACAAGCAACTATGTAACATGCTACTATTTTCACATAAAACGGCATTTTTAGTTAAGACATTAAGATTTTTAATTTTAAGTTCTTTGTAGTTTCTAGTTATTTAAGTTAAACCTTGTGGATTCATGTGCTGTTTATCTTCCTTGCAGGCATTGACCAAGGCCAGATGACATATGATGGCCAGCACTGGCACGCCACAGAGGGCTGCTTTTGCTGCGCCCGCTGTAAACGCTCTCTGCTCGGTCGGCCTTTCCTGCCCAAGCAGGGCCAGATCTTCTGCTCGCGCTCATGCAGTCTGGGGGAGGAGCCCAACGGCTCAGACTCCTCTGATTCAGCCTTCCAAAGCGCTCGTTCCACCAGAGAGTCCAGACGCAGCTCCAAGACAGGAAAGAGTGGGGGAGGAGGGGGTGGAATGCAGACCGAGAGATTTTCAGGGGAAGTGGACCCACTGTCTTTACAAATGGATCTTCTGAGTCTCTCCAGCCAAACGCCCAGTTTGACTCGTGAGCCCCCTGCCTGGCAGACCCAAGAGCAAGCAGGTGACGGCTACAATTATGAACCCCAATCAGACCCAACTGTCAACCCCACCCCACTCCAGCTCCTCAGCCAGTGCAATGTCAGGACTGCCTATAACCCCACCTGCTCTGGACAGAACAATCAACAGCAGGATCACAGGATCAAGGAGAATGGAGGTTTGAAGAGACCACCCATCTCGGCCATGAAGGGCCACTCACTCAATGAGACATGGTTCCAGCAGCCAGCTCCAGAGGAGTACTATCCACCCAAATTAAGGACCCAAAAGAGCTTCACGGAGGTGTCCCATTGTTCTCAGCACCACAGCGGCTTCTCCTCTGACAAGCGCTCCATCAGTTTGCACGGCTTTCAGAGAGACAGGGACAGAGATGTGGGGCCTCCAGCACCAAGCCAGGTGGCAAGAAGCAGAAACCCCATCAATGCACTTAACTTCACTGAGCAACTGACCCCACTAGAGCAGACCCCAAGAGGATCCATGGAGTCTCTGGCCCTGTCCAATGCTACAGGTGGGTATGGTAGTAGTCATTAGACCTCTTCTTGGCCTAGTTGCAGGTTTGGCCCATGTTGGCACGGCTGAGGGAAATTGGGTGTTTTTACCCTTTATGTAATCCAAAATTCACAGCTTGACAGAAGTACTGCTAAAATTGAATTGGCTAACAATGAATAAAAGGCAAAGTTAACATTGACTTCAACTCTATTTCCCTGCAGGCAACTCAGCAGATGGAGGAGGAAAGCGTCAGGAGCACCTTTCTCGTTTCTCCATGCCGGACCTGAGCAAAGACTCTGGAATGAACGTGTCAGAGAAAAGTAACATGGGCACCCTCAACTCCTCCGTGCAGTTTCGTAGTTCAGAGTCCATTCACAGCCTCACAGCCAGTCAGCCCTACATGGAAATGGATCCTCCCAGGTCCTCCCAGTACCAGGTGCAGTACTGCGACCCCCCTGGCATGGGTGTGGGTATAGGTATGACTCATTTACCACCTGGCTTCACCTTCCAGGAGGAGGATAGGGTGAGTTTGGTGAGCAGTGCCAACGCTGCCCGCCTGCCACCCATTAGTGAGCGTAGGATGGGTGGTGTCAGTGCAGGAGGTGGAAGGGGAGCAAGTATCCGGATAGATGCTCCCGAGGAGACTCCCCAAAGGCGCCGGCACCACCACCACCGCTCCCGGAGGTCCCGTCGGTCTCGTTCAGAAAACGCTCTCAATTTGGTGGCAGAGCGGAGGGTGAGACCTCAAGAAAGACCACAGCTGCGCGTCCATGAGGACTACGACCGCTTCCCTCCACCCAGGAGCGCTAGGGACCAGTTTGGAGTAGGAGGAGGTGGGGGAAGGTACCAGCCCCAATTCTTCAGGCAGTGCCCCAGGACCACTTCAGACCTGACTCTTCAGAACCCCGGGGCTAGCCGACGCAGCGGCTTGAACCAATACTCCTGGGATGATTATGATGACGATGACTGGTGCTCCACCTGCTCGTCATCCTCCGAATCAGAGGATGAAGGTTACTTTCTGGGTGAGCCGATCCCCAGACCCATTCAGCTGCGCTACCTCAGCAACCAGGAGCTTGTCCATAAGTACAACAACACAGGGATGGGAGGACCTAACCGCAGCGGGCAGTTACACACCCGCAAACGCAGAAAAAGCAAGAACTGCATCATCTCCTAACATCCTGACGCCTCGACTCTTTGTCCAGCTTGTGTACACTAACATCCATCTGGAACAAGAAATAAATAAAACTCACAGTCCATTTATTCAGTATTGTTGGGTGTTGAATATCATGTAATTGAGAGTCAGTGATGAATTACAGTCGGTAACCAGTGAAAAAGCAACAGTGTTTGCATGTTTGTTCATTTTAATGTTTCGGAATATCTCCTGAGTGTTAAGGCTAACAGTTACATGCGCAGTTCTATCAAGTCACGACGTTTATCAAAAGCTGATGTGCAATTTCTTCACAACTTCATTTCCATGCAGCAACACATGTACAAGGTAGTCGGTTTGGTACAGTTTAGCTTTTTCATGCAATGTGATTTAGATTTAGGATGTACTGTACTATTGTATTCAGTTCATAGTATGTACATAGATAAATGAATTAATAATTTCACTTAAGTTAAGGAAGTCTGTGTAAATATGGTTGTAAATGAGGCCTCACATATTTTTATATTTTCTATGGATAGAATCATTTATGTATTAAATATCTATAATGTAGAGATAGAAAATGGCAAAAACAACTTATGCATGTTTTATTTGGCTGACCTGGTCCTGCATTTGGAATAAAAGAGTATTTCAGTGAGTATTTTGATTGACAGCTGGCGTTTCTCTCCAGAGAATGGCAACATGTGTGCACAAACGTTGCATAACAGTGACTTCTTGCCTACCAGTCACCTTCTCCATCTGTTTTAATGCATAAATGAATGACAATATGGCGTAGAGGTTGATTAAAGAGTCACCCTCCACTGGATTGACGGTAATGGGTGCCGTCACATTCAAACACAAAGATCTCCATTGTCCTGGAAACAGATGCCACTGAAGTTCTGCTTTATTGCATCAGCCTATACAAGTTGGAAACTGCTGACAAAGGTCTAGAGACTAAGTTATTGAAATCTGGTGATGCTTTGTCTAAGTATTTTTTCACTCATGCTGTCAGCATGGCAGTGGCAGTTTGGGTCCACCACGTCAGTCCAGACTGAAAAATCTCACCAACTATTTGATGAATCGCTATGAAATTTGGTATAATCATGTTCTCCTGTTTTACGACCAAATACATGCAAAACCAGTGACATTCCCATCAGCCTAATTGGCAACAACCTGAAATCAAGTGTTCAACATTTACCTGTAACATTATACTTGCTAATCATCTGCATGCTAGCATCATCATTGTGAGCATGCCATGCTGATATTAGCATTTATACCTCCAAGCACTGCTGTTCCCAAATACAGCCTCGGTTAGCTGCTAGCACGGCTGTAGCCTCTTAGTTTTGCCTACTTGTAAGAAACAAATCCGAGTCGAGCTCTATTGTTTAAATATTGGCATGTACAGACAGTATAACAGGTTGCATCTGCAAGTGTTAAGCAGTGTCATACCGTAAATTGGATTGCCTCCGACCATGTGGTCTGGGGATTACTGCTGCTGGCCCCCATAATCCATGCACAAACACACATATGTTTGGAACAAGGTGTGTGAACGCCAATCTCTTGATTAGAGGCGATGAAGCACTAATGCTGTTGACGTGCTTGGCACATTAGTGCGTTTACTTCACCTAACCTCAGCTTCCAAGGTGTGTGCTCCAGTTTTCATGTTTACTCTGGGACTCTCTGGGATGACTCCCAGGCGGGGTGGAAAGGAGTCTTCATTTAGTCAGCCATGATATGACAAAACCAGCTGCACAAACATGTGAAATACATTAAGTCAGACTGCTGATGGCCGGACCGTAGATGCTGACTTTCCCCTGCAAGTCTTCAAACTTCGGCTCAGCTGCAAGTTTGGATGAATATTACGGCAATCATTGTCTCTAAGTGTGATGACATGTAAAATGTAACACACACAAACTCCTGTCTTTAGTTATGTGGCTATTATTGTCCCTGACACATGAGCTTCCCTGACATCATCATTAACTTAGCTCATATTGGTTTGTTTCTTTATTAGTCCCTTGCCAGGATTTATCCAATTGTGAGGTGCCTCCATGTGTTTAATTAAAACCAAATGGAAGCCATACAGCGAGGGGTGGCACAGATTGCGGCCATATGCTTCCCGGGCCGTGCCATAGTCAAGGAAGCGGATGGTGGGGAGATAATCCTCGAGTTGCGTGGATGCTTCCAGTTGTGACGGTCATGTTGTCAGCCAAGCTGTGACTAGCAGTAAATTAGATCCACGAGTGGTTAGGTAGCTTCGCTGCACAAACAGTCTAGCGACACTGTTAAATTATCACCACCATTTGACGTGTGTGACACGCTGACTGAATGAATGTGTAACCCACTGTCAGTAATATCTGCTCGGAATCCGCTGCTTGAACAACTTTTTCCAGCGCTTGCGGCCTTCAGGAGGAAAACATTCATTTTTGCCTGCACATCTTGTTTTAGGATTGGATCTATTTTATATTCATCAAGTACAATAATCATGCTCATAAAATAGCTCAGCACTCAGGACATTTAACATCTGGGACAAACATATTTTGGAATGAGTTCAAATCTTAGCCTTCTTCCTACTTTTGCCTTCTCTGTTTTATTCTTCTGTAGTTCTTTGCACTTCAAAAAGTATGCTTACAGTGTGCTTAATTTATACTGACAGTTGTGTAAAAGGTTTGTATGAAACTTATAAAACAGTGTATTTTCATGAAAAATAAGGGGGCTGTCTAAAATCTAAACGTGTGCTTTTCAATCACAGCTGTTAATTACCCCTAAAATAGCTACTGAACAGCAGAACTGGAGCCTAATTAGAGGTTTAAAGCAGGAATAAGACAACTGTTGCATGGTAACACAGTTCAGTGTTATTTTGTGCAGGTACGTTTTAAGTAAGTTTGTGATTTTTAATTTTCAGCAGGAAAAGCAGCATCTGATTAGACCAATGGCAAAGCATTTTTCAGGATCTGGGAAAATAAAAATTGTCATTGGTTTGAAAGTGTAAAACGGTCACGGCACATCCAGTCGCATGACTTCCACCATGACAAAGCTTTCATGTGACCACACTGTGCTGTACATTGTTATATCACATAAACCAGTTGGAAAATTTGACACATTTTGTTTTTGTCTGTTTTTTAACTCCCACAATAATCGTCCATTGAATGTCATTGAATGCACTTTTTGAAGGCCTGACAGCAGACGAGAATCAACAGCCATCCTTTCGTTAACGTTGAGATATGTGTCTGCGCTGGAGACACAATGAGCAAATCAGGTGACAAAGTGGAAATAGACAGAGGTCTTAAAGGTTCAGATGAACCCGGTTCACTGGTGCTACAATAGCCTGAAACACATCCAAAAAATTAGAACATGGGGACAAAAAATCATCATCTACCTATCTATCTACACACCAAACTCCTTTTAATCTCCCTTAAATATAGATTCCCGTTTAGTCCACTTCAGTTTGAAAATGTACCACTTAAATTAACAGCCACATATATATTAGTGCTTGTATATGTGAGTGTGTGTATGTGAGAGAGAGAGAGAGAGTGTGTGTGTTAAGGCCCAGATGCACAGCTGTCATGAGTTGAAGCCGTTTGAGTTGTTTTGGGAGACTCTAAAAGCCATAATTACCGGTCCTTAAGAGCAGAACGGCTGCAAATTACAGCTGCGCTCTGAGCAAACTAAAATAGCCTGATTCAATTATTTACAAATGAAGAATGCCAATGGTGTGTTATCGCACACACAACCACCACCATGGGCACGCAAGTACACGCTCACTCTCCCACCACACACACACACACACACACACACATACACTCTGGGCTGGTGAGCAGGAGATGCGTGACAGGACTGACTGAGGCTTTACCAGCAGTCTCCCCTCCTGTAGCCTCATCATGTGTGTTCAATTACCACAGCAAGAGCGCACCAGAACAATGTCAGGAGATGCACAAACACAGTTATCACAGTATGCTACAATCTGACACTTAGAGAATTCTTCCAGGCTACGTGTAGCATGGAGTCTTTGTCTCCTCCCCAGAGTGTGAAATGCCCATACTCCAACACTACATGCGGATACGTCCGGGGCATTCGCTCTGCATGGCCCGTAATCCGCATGACAGGCAGCAGGGAACTTCCCTCCCTGATAGCCCACTCACAGAATCCCCTCTGTTTCATGACTTAGTCCCACTGTCCTGTCTGAGAGGCTCACTGAGGTGGATGTGTTAATGTTGTGTGACAGTAACCCCGTCATCCATCTGCTACTTCTCTTCTCTTCTCTTCTCTTCTCTTCTCTTCTCTTCTCTTCTCTTCTCTTCTCAATCATCTCCACTGTCTTAACTTCCTACTTGCATACCAAACCACCAGACCCAAAATGTAATTATCCAATTATCCAACAACTTCCCTACTGTTTACATTCAAGCAGCTCCTAATTGCCTGCAAAAAATGGATAGTGAATGATAGCACTCACTAAGTAAGTGAGTAGTAAGTAGACAAGCACAGTTTTAGACTCTGACTGAACCCACTAATCCCAAAATACGTTCCCACCCACTTAAGCATGACCTTTGTCATTCCACTTGGCTCAGCTGTGACCGGTCAACACTTTGTGTCCGACTCAGCTTCATTACTCAAACTAATTTCTTTCATTCAATAGACTTGACCTCAAGTTTTTGCAAAGTTTTTTGAAATAAATTAAATAGTGTAAATAATCATCACACACACTCTGCACCGTTAATTAGAGCTCATAATAAGTCTCCACGGGGTTCCTCATTAGGCCTGATTGTTGTCTTTCAGCCACAGTGAGAGAAAATAATGATTCATTTCCAGTGTTTGCTCAGTTTGACACGTGGCACGGCGGAGGGCTGCCAGGTTTGGGTTAATCCGCAGCTCCAACGGCCCGAGGGGCACCTCGCCATAATGGAGAATGGCATGCTGGGTACCTCGATGTTGCGCTGCCAGAGGGCCGTCTGGTTCATGATATCAGCCCGTTCCACCCCTCCTCACTGTGACTCATTAACAAGCTCAGGTCCCAGGAGGGGTCCCATCTGTGTGCCACCTGTACAAAATCACCACTGAGCAACATTTAATGCACGACACAGTGTTTCAGTGTTTCCCTCATGCATATCAGCAAAGCGACTGTTGCATCTATTCACATCTTTCCAGCCTTTTCTTCTTTCCTTTCTCTGCCCCCACCTCTCTCTGTCTCTGGCTGTTTTGCAGAGATGATGGATGGACCGATTAGTCCTCCAGCTGTAAATGAGGCAGAGAGGGTCTTTGATGTTGACTTTGCAGCGACACATTTTTCCAAGACTTTCCAAGACGTACAAATTATCAGAACACTGTGATTTATATAACGGCAAATGGGCCTTTTTGTCCTAAACCATTTTCAGTTGTAGCTCTAATAGATTGCAAGTGTTTGAGGAAAGCTGTTATGAATGGAGTTTTATGAAAACGTTGGTTTAATGGTTATTGATCAAACAATAAAATAAAGGTGTTTCAGTTATAAACGTTAAGACCTTCATTACTCAAACCTCATTTTTGATGCATTCTGTGACTCCAATTTTCTCAGCAATAGCTACCTTAGCTACCTCCTGTTATGTTTGGTAATCTATGTTTGGTCTTATTCCCATGGGGTCACCTTTATCAAACTGTGAGTGGGTCACAATCCAGCCATTTTAGGAGGAAGAAGGGGAGACCACACATGAGCTGTAGCTAAAACGGTTTATTTGAACTAACTAAAAGAGAAAAGAGAGAACCTCAGTTAAACAAAACTGAACAATAGAGTATCGTGAACAAACCCAAATGTAGCCAAACCCAAACAAATAGTGGAAGCCTGTGTAGAGAGAGAAAAGCCCCTTTCAGACGTGGTATCTGAAACATTTCGGCTTCATCCAAACAGTGGACCTAACAGGGAGTCAGACCAGGTGAGTCGAATTCTACCTGACGACCAGACTCCGGACTCCTGCAAGGTAGAGGGGAAGCATGTCCACAGAGGACCCAACCACATAGTTGGTTGCCCACATATTGTGATGTAGGTATAGTGGTAAGAAAACGGCCATTTAGGCTGAATATAAGGTACTTCATGTGTTAGCTATTTAATGGTTTATAATGAGGACTCCCACACAGTAACATTGCCATGTCTATAGAAAACTGACAGCTCTGTGAAATGCTTTTTACATTTAACTTCAAGACCAGACCCTCTGGCACAGACACATTGAAATCGTCCTTCAGCGAGACCGCAGACTAGTGTCAGTGTGACCTGCTAATTCCCCTGACATCTGCTACTCATCTTCTTCCACTTAGACAAAGTAGCTAATCTTCAGAGACAATGGACAGTGTAATCGAGTGGAATTTTTGTGCATCCTGTGCACTGACGGTGTTACATTTGATAATCATAAGCACATGGCTTACACAGAACAGCATGTGTGGTGCCGTCCACCGGGGAAATCAGCACAGTTATTGCATGTCCAGAAATCATCTGAGGATACCGATGTACAACTTGAGACTTATGAAACAGTGAGTCATTTAATCTGTAATGCATCCAACTGTGTTCGCTCTTCTCTGATTTGTAGCGCTGCCAGTGAGCTCAGTGTTGCCAGGCGGAGAGACAGAAGAATAATGGCCCTCATTTCACCTTTTCTTTGCTATGCATGGGTTCACCACTGGAGGAGGATTTTGCTTTCTGCTGGAGTCTCAGTGGAAGCTATAAAAGGCCTAAAAAGACCATTAGGCACTATAAAAATGCTGCCTTTATAGCAGAGCAGAGTCTTCTGATGTTGGTGTCTTGCCATCATGCAAAGGTTAGAATAGTATGAAGACAAATGTTAACAGTGGGTATTGAGTGTCTTTTGCACATGTGTAGAGTGCTAACATATTCTCAGGCAGAGGTAAAGATGCTGGTGAATAAACCTTAGAAGTATTATAGTATTAACATGTATTCAAAGCCTTGAACGCTGTTGAGTCATATGTGGTTAAAATACAATTTCCATATATAGTGGCAGATTGAAAGAGATTGCTTTAATGATAAAAACAAAGAAGAAAAACACAAAAGAGGAATCTGACACAATGCTGGATGGAAAGACACCAAGTTGACATTCTGTAACCCAAGAAGGCTACACTTTTTAAGTTGATCATGACTAATGCTAATAGCTACATTTTACAACTAACAGCAAATGCAATTATGTACTTGGAGTTGATATGAGTGTCTTTCTTCACCTTTATGTCAGAATAAAATGAGATAACAGCACCTGTCAGCCTTGACACTGTGAATTTAAATTCTTTAGCCTTTGTTGCTATGGGCTACAGTTACTGTTTTGTATTAAGGTGCATGCTGTGTAGACTTGATCAGTCTAGTGCATCTCTGCAGAGGATTAACATCGCCATCTGTTGATGGATCAGAGGCATTACAGCAGACCCAGATGCACACATAACCCTTCATTCCATTCAGTGTGTTTCTCACAAATCACAATTACAGATCCATGTAGTCTTAGATATGTTTTAAATTGGACCAAAATCAATTTGTTTTTAACTTTTCTTCTTATAATCTGTGCCATTATTTTTGCATCTCGTCACCATTTGGATACAGAGACTGGCCAGGTCTGCAAGAGTAAACCGTTCATGATGGTTTCTCCAATTAATCCTCCGGTTAATCCTCCTCCAGCGTTAACAAGGCACAGCAGGACATCGGTGCAGGATGATCAGCCTAGCCAAGACACTGCCAATCACAGTTCCAATCCCCAAAGTGCTGGACTGTGGACAGAGCGTGCTTAGCAGCTAATGAAGGCCCTGTGGCCGCTAGCAGCTGCTGGCTAGTGATAAGGAAGGGGAGACCTTCAAAGACTCAAATATATATCATTATAGGCAGTCAGCCACTCAAAGAGCCAACTGGGGGTGAGAAGGTCTCACAGGCCAGGACTTAAGTGGTTTGCAGAATTTACACTAATGATGGAGGAATGTGGAGAAGGCACAAGGATAGTGAAGAAAATGTCCAGTAGGCAATACTGATTCTGGTGTATAGAAATTTCTGACACAAGTGGTGCATTAACATAACACATACTGTATGAGCAAGCAAGACTGCACACGGAACACAACAAAAAACGGCAAAAGCATTTAGAATATGTCAAATACTTCTTTCTGAGTCAGTTAAGTAAATAGGCCAACCACCATACTGTATAGACTCTACATAGACACTGTTTACTGTAAAGCACGGCTGTATTTTATTTATTTATTTTATTTTATTTTATTTACTTTACTAATCCCAAACTGGGAAATTATTCTCTGCTTTTAACCCATCACTGATTCACTGAAACACACACATGCAACATGCAACATGCAGTGAAACACACAGGAGCAGTGGGCTGCATTCAAGCACCCGGGGAGCATATTTGGGGGTTAAGTGCCTTGCTCAAGGGCACATCAGCCAGCTAATGGAGGGGGAGATGATACTCCACCACACCCAATTTTATTTTATTTAATTTTTTTCTGCCAGTCCAGTCAGGGAATCGAACCAACAACCTTCCAATTGCTAGTCGCTTCTCCAACCTTTTTGTGTGTGTGTGTGTGTGTGTGTGTGTGTGGTTTTTTTTAGTACCTGTTGAAAGAATAAATAACGCATTCTTTCTCTAACAAGTGAAAAGTTGAATTCATGAGCAATAAATATATCATTGCTCAGTGTAACACACTCAGAAGATTTGCTGCTGCAGACTTGCTGGTCTGGTGCAACCACCAGATTATGGAGGCTAATGTTTTAAAGTGTTGGTAAACTTTAGATAACTATTACAACACACATTACTAAGTCAGCTGACTGCCTCTATGACTCTTCTCCACTTGTGCCACTGTTGAAGTACTCAAGCATGTGAGCTAAGTGTTAAATAGAGTTTAGAATTTAGTATGATCCTATAATGGTCACCAGTAGCCACTGTTCAGAAAAAGTTACACAGTCTCACTGACAGAATATGTTATAAGAGTAAAAAAAAACAGTTGATTTGAGTGTGATGGTGATTAACACTAAGGTTGCTAACATGTCTCCAAAAAACACAGCCCCCACCTTTGTGTGACCTCAATCAACTGGCCGTGAGAGAGACAAAGGAAGAGAAAAGAAACAATGTTGTGGGACAGTCTCCATTTATTTGGCCCCCTGCAGTGGTCAAAGAACAGACAGCAGAGCCTAAAGGGAGCAGTGAATGATTTATTGCTGGGGAGCCGAAGGAAGGAAACCTCTGACCTCTTACACACTGCAGCTGCAGGTGCACTTTAATCAGGTATGGGTAAGCTACATGACAGCAGAGCTGCAGTGATCTAAACTGGTTGCTCTCTTTTTGCAAGTGCAAATCCAAATTCCAGAAATACTGAGTAACATTACTTTGGTGTAACTCAGCCTGAGGTGCACAGGAAAGTACCCAGGTGCATTCAAGTATATTTAAGTGTGCTCAAGTAGTCCTTGAGCACCACTTGAGTATACCAGTATATAATCAGGATTCATGAGCATTCAAAACACACTTGCAATACAATTGTATTACATCACCAATGTGATGGAAATATACTTAAACTTCAAATGAAATTAAATTAAAGTGCATTTTAATTAAGCATACTACAAATGGCTTAAAAATACTTGATAAGTACACTTTATTAATATTAAAAGTATCTGCAATTTAGTCCACTATTTAAAAGTACGCTTAAGTAAAATTTCTAAAATTGTATGATGAGCCTTTGATCATTCTGTGACTTGGATTGGATGTTGGAGTACGAATTAGGAATTATGATCAAATGAATAGTAGATGGCTGTGATGGCCCCCTGCAGCTTGGAGACATGTAGGTGAAGAATGAACAGTCACTAGGACACAATTCACACAATGTATTCACCAAACAATTTAAACCTTTTAACACTTTTATTCAAATGTGGGTTGGAAAAGTAAATCTAGCTTCCTGTTACTCCAAGTAAATCGTTACCCTTTTCCTTAATCTCTTAAATCAACATTGCATTGGAAACAAGAGCATTTCCATCATACTGAATACTCGGCCATAAGAATCAAGTATTTTTTCCTAAATGGATATAAAACATCTTGAAAATGAATGAAAACCTTTATTTTGCCTTACACTCTTACATGTTGAGGATAGATAGCAGAGTTCTGATGTCCCTGTAAAGCACGGCATGCATTACAGAAAGTGTAAGTGTATCATTACTGCAAAACCTTAAGTAAGCCATTTCAATCTGGACTGTTCTGAAGTGTCATGTTTCAGTACATTGAGAGATAAACAAGAGATAAACAAGTTGGTGTTTGCGAATGTGGGATGTTGACAGTCTCTTGAAAAAATTCCACTATAGGGATGAACTGGAAGTCATAGAAGAAACAGAATAACATGACACACCTGTCTATGAATAATGACAAGCAATACAACACAGGTTTGTGTCAGTAATTTAGCTCAATTGTAGGCCTGTTTTCACTGTTTATTGATATTGCCTTTGCAGCTGATTAAAATACTTCAGAAAGTATAAATATTGTCCTTCTGGCCACACAGTCATTTATTGTTCCTCTAGCAATCTGTATCGACTCTATCTGGACTGCCTTAAAACCTGCTCTCCATTCTCTCTTCCTCTGAGAAGGATTTTCCACAGACGGTGATGGCTTTAAACTCCTCGGAGATCTCCAGCAGGGTCTTCCCTTTAGTCTCAGGCAGGAGGAAGAAGGTGAAAAGACAACCCAGCAGGCATATGCAGGCAAACAGCACAAAGCTGTATGAGTTCAGGGCTTTCTGGGATAGAGGAATAGGAGTGTTAACGTTTCATGAAAGTACTGAGATGGTTTTTGCCTTTCGGCCCATAATGGCATGATATTTAAATACCTGCTGCAAACTAAAAGATACTCATTCTGCCATTAATCAGAATCAATTTAAAGTGTTGCTGCGCGTGTCAAATACATGTGAAAGGTCTGGGTGAATACTTTTTTCCTGATTGTTGTACTCACAATAAGGAACGGAAAGGCTAGGCCCAGAATTGTGAACATCGACCAGCGAAGGATCCCCACGAGGACAAATGCCGCCAGTCGATCGGACTGGGTGAAGAGCTCACTGTTGAGAGTGGGTAAAGCTCCCCCTGATGACACAGGGGTTTCACTTAGCTATCTTTGAATAAAAGCATCTTATCTATGTGCAGCAAAACACAGTGCGCAATGTGCTGAATTTCTTTTTTTTTCCTCCAACACTCAGCGGAGTAAAGCACATACCAGGTCCTCCGCAGAAGAGGATGGTGAAGAGGATGATCAAACAAGTGGTAACGTATGGAGCCCAATTCATGGAGTCCTGCAAGAAGTCAGTTTTGTGTATTAAACTATTATGCTATATAGACAATTTTTAGAGGAATTATTTAACTTGTTCACTGCAGCAGTCAAAGCTAATACACATTTTATCTAGTATTCCCTTAGTGTCAAGCCATACAGACAGCTGTGGTTTTATCTGCTCTGGTTTTGAGATACCTGTTTTCTGAGGTTTCTGCCTTAACCCCAGTACAATGGAGGTCAACGGAATTTCATTTGTGGTGTTCGCAGGGACTGTTAATTTGGTAGAAATTTCCAGTGAAAATTGTCCATAGTCAAGTCTGTGGATTATGAAAAATTTCCATTCACTTCCATTGTGTTTTGGTACAGTCAGAAATCTCAGTGACAGATGTCTAAAACATGTGCAAATAAAACCAAACCTCATCGTTTGAAACAACTAGGGGCGCAAATTATATGAAAATATGGATTTTTTTGTAATTTGGTTGACCCCGACCCTTTAAAATAAATATCTTCTCAGCTCACATGTGGCTATATCTGTGTCAGTATTCAAAGGTAACAGGTTTACCTCCAGGTTGAGCGTTACAGTGACCAACACCCAGCAGACAGACATGAGACCGTAACACACCCAGAACAGTGTCCTCCTCCCCACACGATCAATCAGCAGTCCCTGAGAGAGAAGGAGGTCAAAATGGTAAACTTTAAAAATATGCTACCGTTTGCTGTCTTAAAAAAACACTCTGTCAGTCATTTACTCTGCTGTCCAATGCTACCAGCCCCAACAGAGCTATTACAGGTGTGAAAGCCATTAAATACTGTATGGCTATCGTATGAATTCAAATTGTATACAACTAGACATGATGCAATTCTGAGATTCAAGGTTTGTCATTATACAATACAAGGTTGCACAATGAAATACAAGTGTAGCCCCTGACATGTGACACACACAGAAAAATAGCAAATACTCTACCATAGCTTCTATTCGGTCTGAGCTGACTGTCTGAATTAGCTTGTAGGCTATGCCGCATTTGACAAATGGTCAGATTTTTGCTATACCTCGGTGTGTGGTGGGAAACTCTCGCAATCTCTCTATTAACATTCCAGGAGCTGAAGTGGAAAAAAGTAACATTTCCATGGCAAGAAGAGATGGCCTTTGCCAGGACTGCAGTGAAGAAGAGAGACCCTAAAGAGCTCAGGTAAACAGAGAGGGAGTTACTCACAGAGGTGATGTAGGTGAGGATTTCAGTTACCCCAAGACCAAGAGTGACATAGCGGATCTTGTCTTCCGGTATACCTGCCTCCAGGAAGATGTCAAACGTGAAGGTACTGATCTGGGAAGGAGAGAAGCATTGGTTTGACTCTGACAGGATACAATCTTCATTGTTTGGATGCTAAAACAAGCAAGAAATAAGGCGTTTTCATCCTCACAGCAGTCGTGCCCGACAGCTGGTTGGTGCTGTAGATGATGCACATGGTCAGAAGCTGCCAGCGGATAGTCTTGTCCCTCAGGAGCTGCAGAAGGCCTGTTCGTGGGGCTGCCTCAAAGGCCGCCTGCTCGGCCAGCATCTCCTCCATCTCCGCTTTGTAGTCACCTTGGCCCCACAGAGTCTGGAGAGCTGGGATGAGTCGGACCAGAGACACGAAAATCTGAGAAATGCACTCCTTTGTTCGCGTACAAAACATTGTTTATGATGCATAGCGATGAAAGTGCTCTATGAATGTGCTGCTGGACAACAACCTACACTGTCACAGGCGCTCCACAATGTACACAATATGAGGAAATATACCAACCTTTTTTGCAAGCCTTGTCATCACCTTTCTCTATGAATAAGTATCTGGGAGCCTCGGGAAGAAAAGGCAAGGCTATAATCTGAACCACTGAGAAAAAAGCAGGGACACAGAGGACAATGTTCCACAGCTCCTCACGACCAAGGATCTCACTGAAAAAAAAAAAAAAAAAAACAACTATATTTTTATTCACATTTCCTGATGTTGAGTTGAAGCCTTTTTTGCAAAAGTCTCGAAGCTTGAAAAATCCTCTCTTAACTCGTCTGTCTCCCTTAAGCCAAATCACCTTTTTGTAAAAATGAATAGGAGACAATGGCTTGTCACTGACATTTTGTATGTTCAGTGTACACTGAGCTTATCCTCTAAAGTACGGTAATCAAAACTATTGTCTCCTTATACATAAGTGCATACCTCAGTCCAAAGAACTGTCCAGACAGTTTGCCAACTGATGAGAAGGTGGCAAAGGTCAGAGTCACTGTGCCTCTTATCTTCCTGGGTGAAATCTCTGCCAGGTACATTAAATGGGTGCTCATTGCCACACCTGCAGGCCGTGAGACGATATCAATCAGTCCGGTAAAAACACGATGTGCATTGTGCTTGTCACAGAATATGACTTACCTGTCGAGCAACCATACAGGAACCTTGCCACAATGATCATTTCGTATGATTTGGCGCTTTTACTTGTCAGCATGATCCCTGCTGCAGCAAGGACAATAAAGCTGCTGCAGATCATGACCTTTTTTCTGATGAAGGAACACAAATCACCTCAAGTCTCTTTAGGCGGTAGGACAGAATGCTGCGTTAAGTCTCTCTCACTCACCTCCCCAGCATGGTTGAGACAAATTTGACACTGATGGTGCCAAAGAGACCCCCGACAGGATACAAGGAAACGATGAGGGACCAGATCATCGTGATCGTCTGTGGTGGTGGAGGCTCTTCATATCTGTCGTACCAGCTGCTGTTGATGAAGCGCTGTATGTACTGCAGAGAAAGTGCGTCTCTGTGACAATTGGAAAAATGATGCGAGAGCTTGGTGCAAGAGCTTGAAGACAGAGAGAGAGAGAGAGAGAGAGAGAGAGAAAGAGAGAGAGAGAGAGAGGATGGAAGGTGATGCATCTCACCGGAGAGGGAGAGCTCAGTTCAGTAAGGTGGTAGCCAGAATGGAAGCTTCTGCCAAATCCCAAAATAATGATGAGGAGCAGAGCTTTACCGTGGATCTACAAAGCAGAAACAGAAAGAGGACTCACAGAGGTCTAACAGAAGTCATTTGAACCTCCTTCATTCCTATAGCTGTACCGCCTTTTTGTCATCGGGTTTGAAGATGTTACGTTTTGGAGAAAGCTCTGCAGACACACTCAAAGGCACTAATAGTACTTCAAGGTGTTAGACTCTTTTTGAGATACACAAAAGGTAACCTCACACCTCAATCCCGTATTATAATGATGGTGATGATCATCTGCAGAGCCAAATCTGTAAGAGCAACATCATACCAGATCAGAACACCCTTCAACAAGACATTACATACATTACAGCTTTGGTAAGAAAATATGTTTTGTCTGTGTTAAATATTTGCTGAGAAAACAGGAAAGATAATTAGAAATAAATCACGTGATAGCTGGTTCCATAATTTCACGAAGGTGTTGGATTAGAAATCTCCCTCTCCCCTTGATCCTAATCTGAATCTGATCCTTTGAAGAACATATCAAAAAGACTGCATAATTCTACTCAGGAAAACTTTCCAGGATTCATTCATCCATCCATTCTTTGTCTGATGCTGAAACACTTGTTCATGCATTTGTCTCATCCAGGCTTGACTGATGAAATACACTTTACTCTGGTTTACCTAAATCAACTATTAGCAAATTGCAACATGTACAAAATACTTCTGCTAAAATATTAACTATAACTTAACTATATTAACTATAATTTGAAAATTTGCACATATCACTCTGGTTCAGTACTTATTTCATTACATTGCATCCCCTGTAAATGCTAGATCTGACTTAAATATTCTCATTACAGTTCTTATTGAATGTGTCAAATCGTCTGTTTGTTTTGCTTTGTATGTAGTTTATCTCACTTCTTTACAGTGATGAGGGTTTCATTTTCTTTTTCATTGGATGACGAGATTAAAAAATAACTCTGAAACTGGCAAAGTGGAATGACTCAGCTGAAACTGTGGTTTAGATGAGCCTCTGAGCTCCGACAGACTCAAGAACAACCTGCTCGCCTAAAGCTTCATGTTGTTGTGCTCTTCTTCCATTTTCCCTGTTAGGAAAAATTTGTTGGAGCTAAAGCATAATGTAGGTTTATACAGGAAAAATAGCAATGTCTACATATTTCTATAATATATTAACATGCTTTCTCACTCCCTCAACTGCCCTGCGAACATTTATGTATACGTACAAAAAAATTCTACAGTCTTCTATTAAACAAATTCATCAGAATTCAGAAAAAGCCTACCAGCTGTTGCAGCACAGTTTCCATTCTGTCTTGACTGGCATGGACCTCACAGTGCATGTGTGCACACCGCTCTGCTGACTCTGTTAAGTTTTTCAGGCTGCACATCGTTAACTTTTCAGACTTTGCCCAGAAATACAGTAACCAGCCATCAGCCCACAACCCTGACAATGACAATGACCCGTCTGAGTAACTCATCTGCCTGCTGGAGTGGACAGATGCTACTGTGCAGGATGATCGGTCTGATGAAGCTGGAAGGTGGTTTTAGACTGTGATTATGGGCTGTGCGGGGTTAGACTGGGCTGAAGCACAAACCATGTCGACTCAGTTTACACTGTTTTTGATTTGGCAGAAAAGGAATGGAAATGGAAATCACTGCTAGCTATTCAGTGAAAATGGGAAGATGTGGGAAAAACGTATCCTGTGGGGGAAAGTTTTTACATGCATTTCTACTTTTGATGTCACATTTAGAGTTTTACAACTAAAATTAATTTACAGGTCTACTGCTGCTTTTATCTGAAAACAGTCCTAACATGCAACTACACACAACTTTATGTTTGCGATAGTAGCAAACCAATGTCTTGGAGGAACTTCAGTGTTTCTTGTAACTGAATAATCCCAATTGTGGTTAAACATATGGAAGCCCATTAGGGGCTATATTAATATTAAAGTGCAAACTTGGAAGTGAAAATTATCACAATGTTATCAAACCAATATTTGACCCTGATAGAATTCATATAAATCAAACTGAACAGAAAAGAAGAAGCATTTTGTTTTACACTCTTTTCTTGCAGGTTGGGCTGAAGGACTCAAACTTGTTGAGCTGGTGCATCACAGCGGCACGTGGAGCTGGATCAGCGTTCCCCCTGTAAACATCTGCACAGAGGGCACAGAGCAGCAGTGGAACAAACAAAGAACTTTGGCAGGTCTGACAATAATGTAATTGTTGTTCAGCTACACACACATCATGTTACATACATTAATATTTAAGTACACACACACTTAACTGACATTGGTACATTTCGCTGGTATATTTTATTGTTTGTTTATTGTTGTTAGTATATTTTTATTGTCTAAGTATATTTTCATTTCTGGTAAATTTTTAATTGCATTTATGAATATTTTTACTGCATGTTGGTTTATTTTATTCTAGTATCTTAATTTTATTTTATAATTTTTCTTATCTTTCTTGCTATCCTGTTTCTGACATGGGGGTTGCAATGCAAATTTCATTGACATGTCATGCTCAATGACAATAAAGAAATCTTGAATCTTCTTCATCTCATCATTTCTATATCGTGCTTAATTACACACAGGGTGTTAAAATGGACTTTTTAGAGAAAATGGCTGTGATATCTAAAACAAACCCTGTTCACCAACTCACCTGTACCTGGGTTAACTGTTAAATCCTCCAGGCAAAGAGAACTGCTTCACTTTCAATGTAATAAAAAGAAGAGGTCTGTTGTCTTATCCCTTTGATCACGTCACTGTGCCTGTACATGTCTGGAGTCAGCGCATCTTCATCGACAACTGCAGCCCTGTAAAGAGTAGCTGACCTTGCAGCTGCCAGTAGTACACGTGCTGTTGCTTTAGCTCCAGTTTGTCATCCAGTTTGCATTTGTGTGGATAGTCAACATAGCTCTTGTTAGGACATTTAATTTCAACAAGGCAAAATTGAGGATTCTCTGAAAAAAAAAAAAAAAACCCATCCAGAGATGATCCAACTCATGAAGCATCAGGGTGGATTTCAAACATGCAAGGAAAGTAGCCGACCCTCGTGACCTGACCCTCCTGAATGAACTCTAGGTCTACTCTCCCCCTATTTGCACCCTCTATTTTGTCTAATAGGCTCGAACTTCACTGAGAACAGAGTCCATTAGTGCCACCTTGCATCTGACAGCCCTGGTACTGAAACAGATGTGAAGTCCTTGCAAATCTCTGGCACTTTGAGGACAGACAGATCCGCCCCCCTCCCCACTGATGCCTTTGCATAGTGTGCCCTTATTTGAAGAAAATTCACAGGCCCTGGTTTTACACTAATGGCAATAAGTTTTGCCAAAAAGTGTTTGCAGCACCTTGTCACTGAAAGGTTATTTATGCCTTAAACTAACTTTCAAATTTCATTCCAGAGGGTTATATTTTAAAGTTAACACTTTACCAAGTCCTCTTTACCTGGTTAAAATACCTTGAAAGGGGCATTAGATCCCTTAAAATTCAGCTCCTGATTGCAGCTCCTACCTTGTGACAGAAAGGACGTCTCTGCTTTTAATAACTCTTCATAGTTATATTTGACAGATTATAGCCAGTTTTTACCAGATGATCACTTTTTGGCCTGACACCACACAAGAGGCAGACAAGCTGTTAAAACCTGATGTTTTGAAGCCAACCGGCCTACCGATGCGGTATCTCACCGAGATGTGTCCCTGTGTGCCTGCTGGCCTGTACGCCACTGCACTGTACAAGTATGCAGTGTGGAGTAGGGAAACAGGTGCTGTTCATATTTATGTCCGCAGGGGGCAGTAGATGATAATTTGCCTGAATATCAGGCTGTCCTCCGCTCTTTTCTCCCCTCGCTGACTGACGCTCCGGCGGAAGCGATACTGTCCAGTGTTTTCCGTAGTCATCGTTGACTAGCTGGTAACGGCGAGTGTCTGCACAAAGAAAGCCTTCAGTTTGTGTGTTTGCTTCTGTATTTGGGACTAAAAATGCCGTTAGAGAATCTAGAGGAAGAGGGTCTGCCCAAGAACCCCGATCTGAGGATAGCACAACTCAAGTTTCTGCTCACTATGGACGGTCACCGACAGGATGCTAAAGTGAAGACAGAGCTCATGGACGCTATCAAAGCTAACAGTGAGTTAGCATATCACGGCACTATGTGGCTTGTAACTTTAATGGTATGGTCATTGTGTACATGGTGCTGACTTTAATGTACGCACGCAGGTTGTTTTACTGAGTGGATAATTGTCTCATAAATGCCGACAATTCCAATAACGTATTCGTTAACATAACGATTATCACGGCGAAATTAGCATGCTGGCTAACTTTATTAGCAAACGTCAGATAGCAAACCTACAAGGAATCTGATGAAGGGTTGTTTACTAAACTTTGTGTAACATTACCAAGTTAAAATGATCACATTTTGAAGTTCTTTATTTAGCATTATTCTCTACTTGAATTTGCAAGTTACGAAGTGAAATATGCTTGAGGAAAAATCTATGTAAAGCATTTCTGGGTCGTAAATGTAAGACGTGTTAGCGCTAACACTCAGAGCTGTTATAATGTAACTTAATCCACACGGTAAACAAACATGGTTTCTCCCTGCTTCAGATATGGCGCCGTATTATGAAGGTCTGTGCAAGGACCTGAAGTGGCAGCTGGACGGGGACCTGCTGAGTAAAATGAAGAAGGCCAACGAGGAGGAGCTGAAGCGCCTGGATGATGTGCTGGAGGATGCCGAGAAGAGCCTGGGAGAGAGCGAGATTCGAGACGCCATGATGGCCAAGGCTGAATATTTGATCAGAATCGGAGACAAGGTAACTGCTCCCCAGTCAGCACACAAAACATCTAGGAGGTTTTCTTGAGCTCAGTGTTCTGTAAGGTGTGAAATGTGAAACTGGTCACTTGTGGGTTTTTTTTTTTTTTATCTGATGTGGTAAATGACCTCATCTGTCACTGTGTGACACCTTGGCATACTTTACTTTTTGATGCAGTATTCATTGCAATACCTGTGGCGGATCTCTAGATATATACATCTTCTATCATCAGCTGTACTGCCTGTCCCTTTACTCAAGCAAGGATCACAGTGATCTTAGAATGGGAAAGGGAAGACGCGACACCATTAAAACCCATCTACAAATCCAGGCCAAACCTCATGGCCATATTGGTGGGAGTGATATGTAGTGCTTCCCCCATTTGGCAGAGAATCATCTGTTAATCTGTGGAAAGTGGCTGGCTTTATTTCTTTAGTAACAATTTACAACTACATATTAATGTCAGAGCTGCAAAGAGATACATGATTCATTTATAAGACAAACTCGTGTCATGTGTCTGCTTTGCACAAGCACGTTCCTTTCTTTATTAGACACTGGACCGAGTTCATAATGTAAAATATTACACACTGAGTTGCTCACTTCAGATGTTGATAAATTCACTTTTCGCAGTGCACATTTGTTTAACATTGGTATTGAGCCAGTTAACATCACAAACACTTAATCATGCTAATGCTACGTATGTAAAAATATTGCTCACTGATGTCTTTCTTGTCCATTAACACTGCTGTTTTATCAGAGCCCAAATCCTAAGTACAATTAAAGCACTCTTTAGCATGTCTGGCTGTCGTTGACTTTCAGTTGCAGTCTTGACTCCACATAATATCAGCTTCTTAGTATTTTGGATGTCAGATAATCTATAATGGCTACATTCTTTAGTTGCTGTACATCCCTCCTAAAGTGGCTCTTTGTCTTTTGTGTTTTTGAATGGCAGCAGATTCATTGACATTGTCTTGTATGTCCACAGGAGGGCGCCCTAACAGCCTTCAGGAAGACCTACGACAAGACAGTGGCTCTGGGTCACAGACTAGACATCGTCTTCTATCTGCTGAGGATCGGCCTCTTCTACATGGATAGCGACCTCATCACACGCAACTCGGAGAAAGCAAAGAGGTAACGGCTCAGATGTCCTCGTTCTGAAACATTTCCACCCGCACTTCCAGTGCTCATCTATGTATGCATGTCCATTTCCACAGCCTCATCGAGGAGGGGGGAGACTGGGACAGGAGGAATCGTCTGAAGGTCTACCAGGGCCTGTACTGCGTGGCCATCCGAGACTTCAAACAAGCTGCTGAGCTCTTCCTCGACACAGTCTCCACCTTCACCTCCTACGAGCTCATGGACTACAAGACCTTTGTCACCTACACGGTCTACGTCTGCATGATCGCCCTTAAAAGGCCTGACCTGCGTGAAAAGGTAGACGGCAGAGTGTTGAGGAAGTTTGCTTGCGTGTCTTGTGTGTAAGCAGTGAAAAGGTGATGAGTTCGACTAATTGCTTCGTCACTATATACAGTATGTAAACGGGATGTGTGAAGTAGCTTCACCCAGGTTATGGGTGGGGACACATATGTGTGTAAGTTGGCACTATGACTGTAATGAAATGTGTTCCTCTTCAGGTAATAAAGGGAGCAGAGATCTTGGAGGTGCTGCACAGTCTGCCTTCTGTTCGCCAGTATCTTTTCTCCCTGTACGAGTGCCGTTACTCTGTCTTCTTCCAGTCTCTGGGTGAGGAAGCCTCGTCTTTGATTGTCCTAAAAAACACTAAGAAACAAACGTTCTTTATCTGGTCACTTCTAGAGTGTTATTTTTCCATTTATTGCAACAAACTCATAAAGTTCCCTCTGTTTTTAATGTATTGCAACATTTATTTTGCCAGAATAGGATTTTACTCACAGGCCTTGTGTTCCATGCTACTGAATTTTGCCTGTTCTGCCACAGAAGTGATGCTTCAATAATGACTCTTGTCTTTGTGCCACAGCCATGGTGGAGCAGGAAATGAAGAAGGACTGGCTCTTTGCACCACACTACCGCTACTATGTGAGGGAGATGAGGATCCAAGCCTACAGCCAGCTGCTAGAGTCCTACCGCTCCCTCACGCTGGGCTACATGGCTGAGGCCTTTGGTGTCAGCACGGAGTTCATCGACCAGTGAGTGCCTGTACACCATGTTCATATGCCACGTCCTCTGGTGACATAAAACAAATTAATCTTGTACTCCAGTTGAGCCTTAGTGTGACCGTACAAATCCTCGAGGTAGTTCTCTCTAGTGTTTTCCTCTGGATTTTAGAGCAGGGTGGTGTTGGAGTGCTCACTTCTGTCAGATAAGTTCAGTTTTACATTTTTAGATGCAAAATGGATCAGCATTTTTTCATCCTTTTCAAGCACTGGGTTTAGCACAGATCTAGAGTTACAGGCCCAAATGACCTGAATCCTGTTCCCACTAAGCTTTACGTATGTGGTCTTTTGTCCATAAGTGGCCGTTCGCATTGTTCCACCACGAAATAGCGTTTAATTAAAGTTTCCTGGCAATGTTAAAGGAATATTTTAACATTTTGGGAAATTAAATAGTTAGATGAGAGGATTGATACTTCTCTCATTTTTGCAAAATAAGAAGCTACTGCCACTGGCCGGCTTGTGCAGTGGTTCCTGTCATCAACGAGAGAGAGTGTTATGCCACTGGTGGAAAACTAGTCAAGCCCACCCCACTGTACAACTGCAACATGTTGTTTTTGTAGAGATGAAGCAAAAGATATATATCATTTTATTTATTTATTTTGTCACCTTTAAACAGAGCCAGGCCTGTTCAAACTGTTACCATTCTTCATGCTAAGCTAACCAGCTGCTGGCTGTAGCTTGACATTCACCCTGCAGACATGAGTGTTATCAATCATCTCATCTAACTTTTGGCAAGAAATGATATAAGTGCATCTGCCAAAATGTTGAGCTATTCCTTTAAGTGTAGGTATTCCCTTTTTTTCCACACCATGCTGAGGTTAACATTTCAGGGAAGCGTCATGCTGTCGCTGATTTCTGTTCTAGCTAACTGAACCAAATCTCTCCCCTTTCCTCAGGGAACTGTCCCGATTCATAGCTGCTGGCCGTCTCCACTGTAAAATTGACAAAGTGAATGAGATTGTGGAAACCAATAGGTAATGTTACTATTCTTCAAACCTTAATGCCTCAGAAATACCTCAGTAACTATTGGCAGACCTCTAAATCTCTTCCTGTTCTTCTTTCCAGACCTGATAGCAAAAACTGGCAGTACCAGGAAACCATAAAGAAGGGTGACTTGCTGCTCAACAGAGTCCAGAAGTTGTCAAGAGTTATCAACATGTAACCACGGAGGCCATATTTTCTCATTACAGCAAAGGGGGACTCACTCCTTCTGATTGGTATATCCAAACCTGTAGTTTGTCTGACAAAGTGACTCTTATATTGTGTATATAATAAAATTTGTTTAACTGTTGGAATTACATTTCTCAGGGCTGTTTATTTGTTTTACATTAGGAAAGAGACAGAGACATCATTTCATATAAATAGCAGTATAAATTATTTTATTTACAGAAACTTGTTACAAAACAAATATACTATACAATCTTTTTTCTTTAAATATTAATTCTAACCTATGTTTTGTCCATGAATTACATAGCAGCCAATACATAAGTCCAGCTGAAAATGATTTTGATAATGTATACAAAAAATCTATACACGCTTTTACATAGTATGAATGGTGGATTTATTTTTTCCTCCCAAACACGAGCTGTATTCTCTCTCACTTTCACATTCCAAGTCTATGGTGCTAATAAAAAAAACATCCTTGCAGTGTTTCCATCTTCTGGGAAACAAAGCCAAGATGTCAGTTGAGTTTGAGGGTAAACAAAACACTTGATTGAAGGTTTTTACGTACAAATCCCAGTAAACCAGAGGGGGCTTAAGCCACACAGGCTGAGGCCAACAGAAAATCTCAACGTCTTGTCTGGAAAACTTGGATAAACCTGACCCCTCCCCAAAGAAAAAAACACAATACTAGAAGTGTTTCATAATGGGCAGCTGACATGCTCAGGTTATACCACATTTAGGGTTCATAGGCAGATTTAAAAGCTAACTCCTAAACACTTCGAACATTCAAGTAAGGTAAAACAACCTAAAGAATACTGTCCTCAAACAGTCAGGGTGAAACAAATTCAGGCACTTTCTTAATTTGATATTTCTTTTAAAAGCTGCAAACTACTTTAAAAGCTGTGATTCAAATTACGTGTTTGGCAACGATAATGCAAGCAGTTGGACTGTTTGAAGTGTTCCTCTTCCTTGCAGTGATTGCTTACGTCCCTTCTGCCTTTCATAAAAGAGTTTCAATCATGATGTGTTTAAGGTCTAAAAGTGTATGACTGAAGAGTCCATGGAAACTGTCAGACAATGGCTTCAAGCCTGCAGGACAGTTCAAAATCACAGGCTAATTGGGTCATACGGTAAGTTTTGTTGTTGTAGTCGTGTTGATTCATAGGCAACGTAAAATGTCTTGTAAAAGCACGTGTGATTGAGACCTTGAAAAGTGAATAAAGGTATCCTCTGTCAGACAGACACATGCTACAGTGGCAACACTTCATCTTTGTTCCTTAAAGGTTCTCAGTACATGATTCACGAGATGCTTCAGCTTCTACGTATAGGCGTATTGCATTATATAGACTTGGCAGTGAACCACTCTAACTTTTCATCTTTTTTTTTTTTTTTTTTTACTAAATAAATAATGAATTTTTTTTTTTGAAAATTGTACCAAAAATTCAGCGTGTACGAAAAATGCCTGTGCAAAAATACATATTTCACTATGTACAATTTCTTAACAAAATATGTATTCTCAAATAGGGATACTTCAATACTTGTTTGATACATAGGCTACAAGAAAAAAGCTAAATTAAGATTCTTTTTTTTTTTAAATGTCCCCCCTACTTTTCCACCCTATCTGACATCAGTGGAGGTTCCATAAATCAACAGGTGTTGCCAAAAGTTTGAATATGTCCCCTGAAGCCATCTCTATGAATCTCGCACCATAAAACCCACTCGAGACTACTCAAAAGAAGCAAATATCCCAACAAATGGGCAACTATTGCCTGATTTAAGACTCCATTTTGACAAAGGAATAGAGTATAAAGCCTGGCTATCCGTTCTACTGTGACAAATCTCCTGACACACGCTGTCGTAGTGTTACGGCGAGGCATTGAAACTTTAACACCCAGAGCTCGGGTAGTGGTTACACTTTGGAGGGACAATCAAACCCACAGAAGACAGGTGACGTGCATAAAGTTTGCTCCAGTTAAGACGTACCATACCTGATTTCCTATGTAGGAAAAATAAACATTACAATTCACATCTGCCCACGGCAGCTGTGGATTTCACACAGCTGTATGGGTAAAAAGTAGGTAAGTTGTGGCAATAACAATACGGTTTGCACAGATTTTCTTCATATCCACACAGGCAATGCACCATCACCGCTTCATGAGCAAGACAGCCCACCTTTTAGTTTAAAAAGAGAAAGTAGTTGGCAAAGCTGATAGCAGCTTTTGGCTAGCTTTGTGGACAACTAAGCAGTGCCTGTGAAGAAAGTAGTTATTTAGTGCTGTTCACAGTTGGGGGAAGGTCTACTGTGGCGATCATTTTGCACAATGAAAAGATTCAGAAAATTAACAGGTGTCCTCAAGAGCAAGCTATCTCTCTGACAAAAGATTCAATCGAATGGGCACATCAGGCATCCTTTTCACATTTGAAAGCATAACTGTCTCCACCACGTCTACAAAGACTCTTTGTAGTTCAGTGTAAAAAGCTCATAAGAAATCATGAAAAGGTAACACTTGCATAATTAATCTGGATAATAAAAGAATTGACCAGATCGTCCCTACGGGCTCCTCTCAGGCTATGGCGTGTAACCCGAGGTTACTCGACATGTCGCCAGAGAGTCAGACTAATGGAAAGTGAAACAACAAGGTGATTGTGTGTTGTTTAAGGTGTTGCAAGTAACAGTTTGCTGCTCCTCCTGCTCTCCTTCCAAGGCTTCTGAGATCAGGCGCTGGGTGTAATTAAGTTGGAAATTCCAGTAGTCCAGCAGAATCTGACATGAGAAAAATACTTGTGCACGCACGCACACTCACGCACTCATTCTAACAAACACGGAAGAGATCGGCTTGTTGTCTCCCCAGTTGCTCAGCGTCGTGACGGCTTGTCGCGGCAGCCCTTAACCTGAACCCAATGAGCTTTGAACCGCAGCTCAAGGGACCCATGGCTGTTGCTATTATTCCAACCAGACAGGAAGACCTCTCAGAATACTGGGACAACACTTGCATGGGGGGTCCCTGGCTCGCTCACTGGACCCCTGGTACTCCATGCTATTCCTATACAGTGCCACCCACCCCCCATTTACACACACACACACACACATGCACGCGCAAGCACACACGCACTGACACACACACGCACGCACACATGGCTTTGGGAGAAATAGTAAGGACCACATTGACTTCACTGGGCAGTCCAGATCATCTCCACCCTGAGGATTGTGGGAAGCTGAGAGTAATGTGGGTTTGATTTTAGAAGGCCTCGTGCAGCCCAGAGCAGTATGCGGACTGCTCCGGACTATTCCCCGTCCGCCTGCCGGTTCCATACACAGAAGCCGGACACCGCTGTCAGGGACGAGCCTTTGGCTGGGAAAGAGAGAGAAAAAAAAGAGTTGTTCAGTAATCTGTCCGTAGACTCGTTCTGTGCTAAAATATTAACTGCTATCAATCAGTTAAAGTAACACATTTTAAGTGAAAACAAAGAGTTGCAACGGTGTTACTTCACCATTTTGTACTGATTAAAAAAACCCTTGACCTCATTCAATAAAAGAAATCGGACTTCAAAATGTGTTTTGTTTGCCATCAAGCCAGATTGCTTTAGGGTAAACATGTGAAGCTCTAACAGTGGAAAGTTTAGGTCCATCAGCTTCTTCAGTTCACTCAGCTGACACGCTGTATTCCATGTAAAAGCTATAATTCCTGATGAATTTCCCCTCTTATAGCGAACCTGGGTGGAAAAACCACAACCACAAAAGTGAGAAAACCTCACTTAAAATTTCACTGAAGAGGTGAGTCGACAGAAAAGACAACAGAGCCGACAGCTTAACAAAAGTGAATTCAGGAGAGAGTTTTGGTGAATTTTATGAATATGGAAGAACAGTAATGTAAGTAAGTAGTAAGTGTGGGAGTTGTAGTTTTCTCTGTTCTCATACAGTAATGGTCATACGAGTTGGTCAATTCAACTTTCCCTTTTTATGAAGGATGTTATAATTTTACAATACTGTTCCCCTCGATATATTCAATCATTTAACTGACACATACACCTGACACTTCACAGTGGAAAAATCCCAGGTGTAAACAATAATATTAATGACAGTTGAATTCCACTAACTGCTTCAGTTTCAGGGTCCTGGTCTTATGAATTCTGGTTCACTGTCACGGATTACTGAAACACTTGAACAGAACAGAGCCATTGCTTATGTTCTTAGTAACACCTGAGCTTTTCCTACGACGACAGGTCAAAATTTCTGCAGGTGTTCATATTCACATATTTCTGCCTGAAACTAATCATCTTTTATATTAATCAATACATTTCCTGTTTTTTGGATTCATCAATTTGTTGATGAAGTGCTTAAACACTGAAAAATGCCCATCCTGAGGAACCAGACAAGGTGACATCAGAATGCGCCAGAGGTCACTGCTACATAATCCAACACTCCCATGACGTCCCGGCGATTAACTCGTTGATAAATGAATTGAACTACTACGGGATTTTCACAAATTAATCTTCTTTTAAACGAGTCGATCAGTTGTATTAGTAAATACTACACACATTTACCTACACATTTTTTGGTAACTCTCCACTGTTATTAAAATGCATCCCGATTGGTACAAAGCTCACCTGATGTAAATGGGAGTTGTTTGGTAGCCCTGGTGTCCCTGGAATGCTCCGCCCATGCTTCCCATGGATGTTGTTGATGGCAGGTGACTTGGCCACTTTGGGTCTACCTGGTCCTGGTCCTGGTCCCCCGCCTCCTCCTCCTCCGAGCCCCCCTACCCCGCCTCCACTATTAATGCTGCTGGAGGCAGGAGAACTTTTGCGCTTCTTGCCCTCCAGGCGCCCGTCTGAGGAGTGATGGCTGAAGCTGGTGTGGTGGTCGGATGAGGACTGGTGGTGGACAAAGGGCCCCAGTGAAAGGGTGGAGTCACTGCTGTTCATCATCACGCTCATGCGCTTGATGGACTCTGCAGGGCTGCCCGAGGGAGGACCTCGTGCTGGCGGCCCTGAGGAGCCGCCAGCTGAACCTCCAGAAGGCTCGGCCTTGAGGCTAAGTGAGTTGGTCCGCACAGTGGGGCCACAGTTAAGCCCCACGCTGTGGACTCCGCTGTGGGAGGAGGACAATGACGATGAGGATGAAGGACCTAATGAGCCATGGTGGTAGGTGCTCCCTGAGCTGCCGACATTTGCACAGTTCTTCTTGAAAGAGGAGGAGGAGGAAGAGTAGTTGGCATTAGAAGAGGATGATTCAGAGGGGCCATGGGATGAAGAAAGAATAGAGCTGTTCTTCCTCTTCTTCCCCAAGCCTAAGCTAGTGCTGCTACTGTTACTATTGGCTCCAATGCTGCCCCCGCCAGTGGAGTTGGGGATGACAGGTGTGGAGGAGCCAGAGGAGATCTCCTTGGGCCTGAAGGACGATGATGACTTGGTAGTGCTGCTGCTGGAGGAACGGGACTTAAGCGCCCGGCCTGAGGCTAGGGAAGGAGCTGAAGAAGAAGAGGATGAGGACGAGTGGGCTGAAGGCATCTGCGGCGACGAAGACACTTGTCGGGCCTGCGTAATGCCGTAGGCCGGGTGCTCAGCCCCGCCCTGTGGGGAGCTGCGGGCATTTAAGGTGGTCCCATAGGAGAGCACGGACTTGCCCTCGTAGGATTGGCTATAAGGAGTCTGGGGCAAGGTGGCAGGGGGGCCCAGAAAGCCTGAAGAAGGAGTGCTACCATGGGAATTTGTGCTTGTCCTATGGGTAGGTGCAAAAGAGGAGGAGTTCTCCAAGGCCAAAGGGATTTTCCTGCAACACCAATATCATTCATGAGCTATGACCATTCAAGTCAAGCATGCTGACCATAAATAAAACTTGAGCTAAACAGACTTACTTCCACATCTGAGAGTTGACGTGCTTGTCCATCATTGTGGTAAGGGCACATCGCACTCTGTCCCATCGCCGGTCAAAGGAGTAACAGCCTCTCCCAAACAGACGACTTCCAAACGTACAGTACTGGGAGAAAATAGAGAGCACTGATGAGCATTTTTTTTAGTAATACACAACTGTAAAGTACACTATAAATTTGTCATAAAATTTCTGACAGATTGAATTCTGAAACAAATAATGGATCAAAATCTACAGTCCTTCAAAGTTTAGCTACAGCAACAAAGAAGAAAGTTCAGGCTCTGGCTGATCAGAGACCAGTGATGTTGGAGTGCACTTACAGCTGCCGGTCGAGGGTGATAACCTGAATAGTGACAGTCCAGTTTGTCAGCGTTGTCCTCCCGCTCCTCATTCTCTCCCTCGTCGCTGGAGGGTCGGGAAAACCCATCGGGGGTAGTTTGGGGATGGTGTGGTGACTCGTGGACTCCTGCGGGGTCTCCAGGGGTACCACCTCCATGACTGCTGTTTAGTCTGATGGACAGACAGAGACAGAGACAGTAATTTTCAGCTTTATCAAAAATACTTTTTAAGGGAGTCATACAAAAAGTGTCAAATGCTAAACTGTAACTGTGGTTGTTTCACCTCTCGGTGATGAAGTCTCGGTTGTTTGGTGTCACCACTCACAACACATACACACAAGACAAAATAAAGACCTGGAGCAGGACGTACCGTGGAAGACCAGGGCTGTGAAATTTAGGCTTGCCGAGTGGCAAAGGCTTAGAGGCGTCTGGGGCGGGGCCGTTGCCATGAGCGACCGGGTGGGCGTCATGGGCAGCAGCGAGGTGGGAGGAGGGGTGTGGGTCCCTGAGAGAGGGGTTTTGCTGGGAATGGGGTTGGTGGAGTTCTCTCTCCCTCTCCCGCTCCCTTGCTCTGTTCTTGTGCTCTGCCAGCAGCGTGTCGAAGCGCTTCCTCCGCCCTGGCACCGCCCTCCGCTGGCTTAAGGAATGTGTCTGGTGGGACATTGGAAAGGTCAGAGGTCAGAAATGTTATTTATTTGCTTGGGTTTATGTGTGACTTTGCTGAAAAACATCAAACCATCCTATATATACTTAAATCTGGTAATATTGTGCATGTTTATTATTGTCAGCAAATTCCAACGACAGCAAGAATGAATTGATCTTAATGAAAAATATTGTCTGTGAATCTAAAGCTTAATGCAACTTATCCCCGCGTGCCACAGAGCTCCATTTTGAAAACTATTCAAAATACTTTAATGTGCTGGTCTGTTGCACTTGGTGACATATTGCTTCATCACAGTATGTTGAACTCAGATGCTGTAGTTTATTTAGTCTCAGTCTGTTTTGCTGCCAGAAACTACTGCACCAAACCCTCGGCTGAAAAAGTCACAGACAAATAAACAATTTATTTCTCTTTGAGTAACGTTTCCTAAAACCTACATGAATGTTTTAGCAAATTCTTCAGTCAGAGCAAAAACTGAAATTCATTCTTAATATGAAATCAATATGCATATCCGTGGTGTATGTTTTGCCTTGTGCAATTATTTGGTCCAAATTGTAATCACCAAATAGAAGAAATTGAGTTTTATTTATGACGGCGGCCCCTATATTACTATTCTCCGTGGGGTGTGAATATTTGGTTCTGACTAATAAAGTTAACACCGCTAATATGATTTGTGCAACATCTGTGTGGGCGGCCACAGAAAAGCATGAAGCCATTGCTTAGTGCCATCTATGATTTGAGCCCTCCTTGCATTACACATTACTCTGACTCCATACATTACTCCATACTTGGTGACATATGGAGTGATGAGGTTACTATCCGTTGCTGTGAGTACTGACACTCTTGTCATCACTACAACTGAACCAGTGAAACAAACAGTTAATACTAGCTGGATCCCCTCCCCTTCCTTCTATAATGCAGGGTAACAGCACTGAGCCGGGAGCTGCGGCTGTGCAGGAGCTGCCGATGACTCAGCAGGTGTTGAAATGAACGGAAAGTAACATCTAGTGGAAACCAGTTCTAACATTAGCAAGTTAGCAACTACTTTCCATTTTCTGAGTGAGCAATAGTAAACATAGCTAGCTAGCCTCCACGTTCTTAGAGGAATACACACTTAAGAGCATGACAGTTCTTCCATATGTTGAACACTGTAAAGGGGCAGATGGATTAAGCTGCTGGTGGTTCATGAACAAAGCTAAAACAGTGGGGAAAAATTTCCCTCATCACAAAGGTTTGCAGCACCACTCCCACAAACGGTGACTCTCTCATGTCAGTCAGCCACCGCTCTGGGAAACACCCATCCTGAAGATTGTTGCTAACTTGCTTCCACAGGTATGTCCAAAAACTGTCTTATCCTCTTACATATACAACAGCAGCAGTATTATTATAGTTTTTAGTTCCTTACACAAATAGTGAGAAGAGTTAGAAATAAATAGTTACACTTTAAGGATTTGGTCCTTTAATGGGATCAGCTGACGGTAAGAAAAGTGTAGAACATTGCCAGCTTTGCAACTTGAATGATATACAGTTTAAACAATTCAGATACGCTGGTTACCTTGCATGTTAGGGATCTTGTGCATGGTTTCCGAGCTGTCATATCCACAACGCCACAGTGGATATCTGGATTGAACTCGCGTTCTGAAGGCACAGGAGAGGAGTGAGGGAGAGGAACATTGTTATTTACATGCATTGTGACAAATCGCCTGCTCTGGTAGCTGTAAGTTGTGTTATGTAAATTACTACCCTTAAATGAAAGAATGCATTTAGATGTATGAGACAGTATCAAATACTATATTTCATAATCTAAAATGAATTCATGAATCAGACTTGACAATACAAAATATTGAGGGCACAAAACCGTACAGTAGTTTCTCTCCATTGCTGCCTCCAACTGACCTGTCACTTTCTTGTTAAGGTGGCGTCTGCTACTGGCACTGCTGCTGCTGTCCTGCTTCTTGTCTGAGAGGACTGAGAGATGGCCCTTGCCGTTGGGAATCTGACCCGGGGCCAGTAATGGGGGCTTTGGTATGGAGGGACAGTTAAGGCCTGGTTTAAGGGCTGATGAGGAGGAGGTGGTGATGGTGGTAGTGTTGGAGCTCACAGTGGTGCTAGAGGAGGATGTAGAGGAGGATGAGGTGGTGGCGGGGGCAGATGGGGCCTGCACCAGCTTAGCTGACGAGTCCACCCTCAGATGCATCTTCTCCACCTTGACAGCAGGGGTGAGGCTGGAAGAGAAGGTTACAGAGATGAAGAGGGCAGCAAGGAGGAAGCTGAGAGTTAGAAACATGGAGCCAGTGAGAAACGCATGGTAAGAGACAGATGTGTACGTATGGATGGGGCTGGGAGGACAAAACATAAACCTAATATGATCCATCATTTATCAAAGTTAAAAGAAACAGAAACAGTTGTCAAAATACATTACTGCTCTCTGACAGATCCTGAACACAAATGCTGGTTGAAATAAGAGATTTCGAAAATGAATGAGGCCACATTGCACTTATAGCTCTTCTCATTCATTTAGATTGCAGCTCGTTAAATGTTTAGAAACATTTCAAACACAAATTGACTAAATTAAATACTAGCCAGAGTTGAGGCAATATGATTATTAAAAAGAGAATTCAAATCAGAATTGCACCATTTTGTTCACTACACCACTGATTAATAATTACCCAAAGCAATGTAACACTGCTGGGTATAGATCAAAGACACTCATCATTATCGGTTTTTGGCTAATCCAGTGAATTAAATAAATAAAAAAGACATTTCATCACCTAAATGGCTTAATACGACCAGATAAAGGGATAGCAATCTTAGCAGAAACGGAAGCAAAATCATTTTTATCTGATGAATACTGTGTTTTAAACTGTGACTGTTTTCTATAAATCAAACTGCAGGTCTGTATTTGTGGTCTACCCAAGATATGATCGTACCAAAGGTGATCGAAAATTATGGTGTTTCTACATAATGCAAATCAGGTAAAAAGTCAACCTCTCAGTAAATTGGCCTGGTTTTATACTGAAACACATGAGAAATTTAGGCCACATTTTTTAAGAAGGGTGCAGGATAGTTATCGGGCTGATAGTTATCGGGCCGATAACAGGAAATTATGACGTCATTCCGATAAGTCCGATATCATGACGAACAGCCCCGATAACATATGTGTTTTTGACAGCACGGCAGTGCCTCACTCCCACTATGAGACCCGAATGGCCTGCAGTGAATGCTGTGTTCATGTGACATTGGCATAATCAGAAAAACTCTTTGTCACTCGGAAAAATCAAGAAAACCCCCTTATGCCAGACACAACTCGATAACTCGGTCATAATTTTGGTAGTTGCTGACTTGAATTAACATTCGCAGCATTTTTACACATGTTACACATGAGGAATAGAAACATGAACTTAAAAAGTTCGAAAGAACGACTGGCAAACGAGGGAACGGGGGAATGTACGTTACACCTTGAATGCAGCATGCGGCACAGCGTGCTTATGAAAACAGAGTTCAGACTTCTTCAAAGTTTCCGAAGAAGATTGTTCGCTGGTTATTCGTAACAAATGTTCCAAGCGAGTTCAACGAGGAGGGAGAAATTGCACAAGCTTTAATACTTCAAACCTGAGCAGCCACCTGAAACATAACCACCGCTTTGACGGAGTTTGGAAAGCGTATGAGGACGGCCGGCCTGCTAAAGACGCTAATGTTAGCAAGCCAGCCGCAAAGAAGCCACCGGGACTGTCACACATTGGCGAGGCTTTCAAAAAATCTAAGAAATTTGCCAAAGATGACCCACGGGCTGAGGTTATTGAAGATTTAATCATGGATGTGATGGTGCTTGACTTACTATGGACTGCCCTTTTTTTCAGTTTGTTTACATAGATAAGTCTAAGTAAGGGATAATGTATCTTTCTTCAGAATGACATAAAAGCCTGACGCAAAGCGGTGGGGTTTATTTCTCCATAGGAACCTGCTCACTATACGTTATCTCGCTTAGAACACGGCACTCCTAAAGCATTCAATAATGTGACATAAAATAGTGATTAAAACATATTTTATTGATTTAAAATGAGCCTACTCTCGTCTGTTGCATCTCTCACTGCGCAGCAGCTCTGAAAGTAAGCAAGTACAATGCGTAGCAACCGCCTCTCACTGTGCACCGCTGTTTTTGGTTTTGTTTGTGGTATTGATGTGATGATGTTAGGTATATGTGTGTGCTATCTGTTATCGGTTATCGGTATCGGCCTTTAGGAGCTGAAAGTTATCGGTTATTGGTATCGGTTTTAAAAAACAGTTATCGTGCATCCCTAATTAGTGTTAATGTTTAATTATGGCATTTACAGTAAGAGCGCAGTTATACTTATTGGTAACAGCCAGACAAAGTTGGACAGCTACTGTAACAATTACACACTGCTGGGAAGTCACATCTGACAATGTTTTAGATTGAAGACCCATGGTGATACTACTGACAGCTCTGCTCCAAGCATTACCTCAAGCAGCTCTGAATCCTGGAATTTTGAGGGGATGACCCATAAAATGACAAAATAATGTGTGTGAACTTTAACACACATTATTTTGTCATTTTATGGGAGACTGAGACAACACTGTTTACCAGCAGTCTACTAGACAACACTGCTGAGCTACCAACTGAAAATGGACGGGAGTCAATCACGCATCGTATTCAGCAGATAAGTATTCAATATTAAAGGACTGGGGTGCGGGCTGGGGCTTAAACATGACTGGGGTATTCCCACCCAGTCACTGAGATGACGGTCTGACCACTCAGTTTGGTAGTTTATGAACAGCAGCAGGACACAGCCCACTTCTTATTTTTTCAAACATCAAAATTGATACAGAATTGTATTTCTTCTTCCACAAAACCATTTTTGGCCGCGTGTAAACAAACACCAGAGAGCATGGTAACCAAGCAACAGCCAAGAACTCCCCGAATTAACGTCAAATAACTACAGCTGCATAAATTTACAGACAGCAGTTGTCAGTTACAGCTGATGAAATCGACAGTCCCTGACTTAAACTTTCATTTGCTACATTACACTCTTTTAACTTCAACACACAAAACTGCAAATATTACACAGTGAAACTTACATCTTGTCCGGCTGGATCATCCTGAACGGTGCATAGGGGGGTCTTCGTTGAATGCCTGGCAGCTTCTCTTTGGCTGGTTTGAGGAGTTTGGGATTGGCGGAGGACGTCGAAGAGGAGGATAAGCTGGATCCAGCGGCGGAAGGACGACCGAGGATGCCTCCACTTGCCACTCCAGCTACAGACCCCGAGCCTAGCCCGGTCCCAAGTCCACTGCCGCTGCTCCGGCTCCTGCCCGACACGGGGAAGGGCGAGGTGGAGGTGGGCTTGCTGGCCGAACTGTGTCTTCTCTCTGGGGTGACAGTATAAACCAGGCTGGTATTAAAACATAATAGTTAACTCAATTAGATGATCGCAATTAAGCATGACAAAGCTTTCAGCAAACACTATAACAGACTGGCCTATGTGGGTAAATGTGGCACTAATTGGGCCATGAGTCAGGAGAAAAGGCAAGACACATGGCAACACAAAAATCTTCCTCTGACAGTAGTAAACAGGTTACCTCGACAACAAATAGGCAGCATTTGTGATTCATGCCAACTCAGACTGAAATAGAACCAGCCAGCAGGTCAAGAGTTTCATTTCCTGCCTGAGCTTCTTAGAACAGCTACTGTGCAAACTGATAAAAGGCAGTATGACAGCAGAAAAGGTTAGGAGGAGTTGAGGAGGGAAGACAAAAATAGAAGAAAGAAAAAAAATGTTCACTAAATGCTTGCACCCATAACTAAATATCTTCTCCTTTGAGGAAAATTTAAGTGCACCAGGGTTTCCAACCATCATCGCACACTGGTCTCTTACGTGTGCTCCCACAATAAGCACCGAAGGGTTTGAGTTTTCAAAGGAGGCTCTCATCACTTGCTATTTTTAGTAACAGCATACAACAATGAAATAGCACACTAAAAATAATTTCATTGACATTCCCACTGCTGTTCCACAACATGGACCCATTTCATCACAACAAAGACTCATTTCAGAGAGTCTACAGGTAATTAGTTGCCAAAGAAGAAAGTATGAAAAGAATGAAGGCATATTTTTAAATCAAAGTTTACTGCAACTTGTACCGAGGCCTTGAATTTTGGTCAGGCAGCGGCTCCCTAACAAATACACTGGACCACGGGGGGGTCACACAGATGAGCTGAAGGTTAATGTGACCCTCTTGTTTCCAACATTTTGCTATATGAGAAAAACAGAAAAGGTACAAGGAGGAAAAAAACTACCAGCAAACCTGAAGTGAATGTAAGGAGCACAGGCTCTGAAAGACAGTGGGCCAGCAGCTAGCTACCGTGATGAGGTGTGGGCCTGGTTAGATACCCTTTAACTGGGCTAACGCCGTGGTGTAGCTGGGAACTGGGCTGCAGGCCAAAGCTCAGTCTCAGCTGGTGATCTGCAAACAAGCTTGTTGCTGCGGAAACAGTGGAGGAGATACTAACGCACATGCACGCACAAGGCTGCCACTCCCTCAGCCCCTAACACACACAAAAACACACACCTTCAGACTGTACAGCGTTGTTCTAATTTCCCTTGTAAGGGAGGAGAAAAAAAGCTTTGAAGAGTGCCCTCTTCTCATCTAAGGGTCTCTCTCTACACACCCATTCACGACACCCTCCGGATATCTTCCCTCCCTCTCCTCAGCAGCCTTTCTTTCCCTCCTTCCCTCCCTCCTTCCCCTGCTGTCTTATCCTGTCCCAGTCACAGTCAACAGCACACCCTGCACACAAACTCATACCGGGAAACCCCAGCGTGACACTAACAACACCAACACTTGGAAAAGAGAGTCAACACCAGCGGCAGTGGAAGAGGAGTAAAAGAGGAGTGAAGAAGGTGGGGTGGGTGGGGGGAGACAACAGACACAAGGAATAGGAGGAGTCTTAATATCCTATTTCACACTGTCAAACAGTTGGCTCAGTGCTAAGGGGAATCCCTGACTGTGGGAGTGAGAGAAAAACACCAACGAACAAGTGTGATGGCCTTACTACCATCTCCACAAGCTCCATGTTCAAGTCAGAGCTTGGCGTCTGTACACTAGCTGCATAACAATAATGACCTTGTTCTTGCAGTAAAACTAATAAATGCACTATGCTTGGTTGACATCGCTATCTAAGCTCAAGGCGAAAGATCCAAAAATGTGTATTTGTGTGTGTTTGCTCAGCCGAGGCAGTGCGTGAAAGTCTTTGTTCGACAAGTTCATAAATGAATGCATAAAACGGCGGGCGAGCTTGCAGCTTCCTGTTCTGCGGTGAGTGTCACCCCTGCTGGGATCAGCCTCAGCCGAAAAGCACAAACACCTCACGGGAGACAGATGGGCTCAAAGAAGCACGCTAAAATCAAATTGAGACCATCTCGATGGTGCCGTGATCAGCGCCTTCGCCCGTGTTAACGCCACATGGGGTCTTCCTGTAAAGACATCAGAGGGAGGAAGCCGAGAGGAAAAATCACAGCAAGAGCCCTCTACTCTGTGTGACCACATATATTAGCATGGCCACAGAATTTCACTTAAATTTGGACTTTTCCAGCGTGGAGCTAAAACGATTAGCCAATCAACAGAAGATGAAGTGGCAACTATTCTAATAATCTATATATTGTTTAAGTCACTAAAAATGCTAAACTTTTTCTGGCTGCAGCTTCTCAAATGTACAACTGTGCGACTTTTTCCATTTTAATTAACCATTTTAGCTCAATATAAATGGAAACTCTTTGGGTTTTGGACTGTTGGGCAGACAAAACAAGACATCTGAAGACATCACATTAAGTTGGGAAACTACGATCAGCATTTTCTGCTATTTTCTGACATGACTAAAGGATTAAATAATCCATCAAAAACATTATCGTCAGATTAATGGAAAATGAAAACAATCATTAGCCTTAGCCCTATTCAGCCTTTACAACTCCTACTTGAATGGAAGTCAAGGGAGGAACAAGTTTGCGGAAATTCGTCAACACAAGAATTCAGTAGCATACAGGCGATGGTGAACAATTACAGCTCTTACATATGCATCAAAGTCGGAATCGGTGGCGATGGTGACCTTACTGAGCGGACAGGGTGTCAGCCAAATGCGAGAGATGCCCAACATAATGTCATTATCAGTGTCAATATTAGATTTAATGTTTCCACTGTCATTTAACATGCGTTCAATCATGGTGGGCCGCTGACTTGATCTTTAGTGCCACATCAGTCTCTGGACCACAACATCGCTTCATTTTTAATTATACAAAAGTTATCGGATTGTTACTCTGTATTGGTAGATATTGGTAGATACCCCAGGCTTTAAAAAAGAAATTGGTAACGGCAGAATGAGTACGATTTGCCGGTTTTGGTTTGGCTTCCTTCACTGAGTCAATGGCTCCTCTTGGACACGTGTTTAAAATCTGGCACCTGCTCGCGGCGTTTTTACGCACACCCTGAGCGCCGTTATTGGCTGGGAGCTGCACACTGCACCTGCAACATCAGAGCACCACACAGTAAGAAAACACAGGCAGAGGGCAGGGTCGCGGCAGGCACAGACACCGCCACACACTACTCATGGGTCATAATTGATGATTGAGAGGGATTGCTTTTTTTTTTTGAGTCTATAAATCGTTTTTTAGGAAAATCCTCCTCATTCTGCCTTTCTGTATCAACACATTACGGACATTGTGCTCACATAACAGAATGACTCATCAATACATGTTTGAAGGAACAAATAGCTATAAACAGCTTGAAACCACTGTTCACTTTGGATGCTCGTAGTCCATATTATCAGATTGTGTACATCTGCATTCGCAATAGCACCCTGTTAAAGCCACCAGCTGGGATGTTGTCCCTACTGTTTTACTTCATAGCCTCTGTAATTCTCTCCAGTGTTTGCCTACTTCTCATTCAAAATCCCCAGACAGGTATGACAGCTCAACTGGATGCTGCAGGTCATACACCAGAGTCTGGTCTAGACAGGCTTGTATCAGTCTATATTGTTTAACAGTGTGGGAGGAGGCCTTTCTTTGGCTGTTGTTGACACAGGAGCAAAGGCAGTTCCTCTCAAAGCCATATGCTGTTATACCTCCCTCTTGTGGCTGACCTTGACAACTGCTGTCACTTCATGGGGGACGCACGCCACTGAATGGAATTCAGTGACAACAACTCAATACACATTTAGGACAAAAACAGATCCAAGTTATAAAGAGATTTCAGAGACTGAGAGTGTAGGATGGGACAAAAACTGACGCTACGAAGTCTTTATTAGCCATCAGATTTCCGAGGCCATCAGAGGCCACATGAACAGACTTTTAACAATTCCTGTCCCCTTAAATTGACTTGACTTACAAAGACTATGATAAAATGTTACTTTAAACAAACAGCCCTGCATGACAGAATATGGTAGGTGTCACTCAAACAGAGAGTCTTCCTTACCATTTCAAGGAAATGGGTTTGGGAGTGAACAGACAGCCTATTTCTTTCAGCAACTGTGGGCGTTTGTGAACTCGCCGTGAACACTGTCAAGTTTAACGAGATCCACAGTGATGCAGTGTCACTATATTCACAGATCTATAATTCATCCATTTACTTAAGCACTCTAGTCAGAGATCCAGCTTAGCTACCAAGCAGTGGAAATCCATGCTCTGAAACACACACACACACACACACACACACACACACACACACACACACACACACACACACACACACACACACACACGCGCGCACCTGAAGTATTAGCAGAACCAGAAATCTGATACGTACTTGTTAAAAAAAGTACATTACTGCAAAGACCCAAAGAGCCACATCAAATATTAACAGGGGAATTGTAAACACACACAGTGAGTTAAATAAATAAATAAATCAAAGTCTGTGGCGTCCCTTCTTAGGTTACTGTGTGAACAAGAAAAAGTGGTGAGGGAATACAAAGGCAGAGGGAGAAGTAATATCACAGTCTGTTAAAGTATGAAGTGTCAGCACCAGCCTTGAACTGGTATATGGTTCCTATTGGTGAAAATGACTTTGCTACTTCCTTCTTCACTGATCTGTCTCATCCTTCTTCTTGAAACTCATGAAACTAACTGCATGGTGTTTGCATGAATGATCACTCTGAATACATGCATGCACACTGGCGTACGTGTGTGTGTGTGTGTGTGCAGGAGCGTAAAACTTACCGTAGTGTGCTTGGAAGGCTTGGGGCTTGACTACCTGACCGCAGTGGCTGCACATCACCAGGTAGAAGTCGTCCTGTGCGGGACACTGGCCAAATATGGGCATGTCTGTACACAGGGGAAGAATCAACCAGAGAGGGCACAAGTCAAGGAGAGGCAAATGAAGTAGACCTGCGTTCACCTGCTGCCCCTATTAGCTGCACATAGTGAATCCACAGCGAAACAGCCATCATTTGTTGTCACAACACTGTGATAGCTCGAGATATTTTTTGTGTATAGGACCAAGAAGGAAATTTGCATATGTCCTGAGTGAAATTCAGTCAGCATTGCATTGCAAAACACGTAACCATATTAAGAATATTAACAATCTGAAGAGTTCACTCAAGGCAATCTGACGAGCAATGTTTGCACATGCTAATACAGATCTCTCCCAGGTGCTAGTCCTCATTCATCATAGAGATCACGTCCTAGTAATAAGAAGCAGGAAAAGGGCAGAGCCAGCAATCCAGAGGCTACCTGCTGTCGAAGAATTAACGTCTCTTCCAGATCTAAAAAAAACACAGTGCATTTAAGATCTATGAATGTGGATGATCTGTGCCTTTCAATCAAGAAGGACCTGTCACCAAGAAATAATGTTCAGTATGGTTTTCTCCTCATGTTTCCTTCATTGGTCTTCTACTGGGTAACTTCTCCATCTCTTTCCTACTCCCTGTGTTGAGTCTTAACTCAGTGACTGAAAGGATTTACAAAAAACTTAAATAGAGCAGCAGCACTAATTAAACAAAAGAAAAGCAACCTGCAACTTTTGGTAACTGATTAACTTTTGGAATGAAAAATTACATGTGTTGTCTGGTTTCAGCTTCTCAGTTGTGAAGATTTGCTGCTTTTCTCAGTTTTATGTGACAGCGAACTGAATATGTTTGGGTTTTTTGACTGCCGGTCAGACAAAACAAGCAATTTGAGGTCAGAACCTTCATCTTTAGGAAACTGTGGTGAACATTTTTTTTAAAAATTTTCTGACATTTTATGGACCAAATGATTAACTGATTGAGAGCGAAATTGAGAAAACACATAAACTGATAATGAAAATGATCAATAAGCAGCACTACAATCAAAACATTGTGTTGCTGGATTTCATGACGGTCTGTCAAGTTACAGGTTACAGTGAGATGTACCGAAATGTTTAAAATTCCTAACATTAAAATACTCCAATCCAGTAATGCTAGTCACATTCTCATGAGTCAGGATTCATCTGAAACCTCCTCCGCTAAAGCCAGCTCATGCTTAACACAAAAAGACGTTGTGGAGCAATGGAGTAAACTTATAGCAGCACAGTGCCTCTATTTAGGATTAACTGAAATTAAGGAAAATGGGAGGAAATGGCAGATTTCAGTGGTTCTGTTTTTCTTTCTGGTGAATGTACATGTTCCTGCAGTGCCACTAAGGCAGTGCAACTTTCAGGCGCATGATCATGGAAAGCACAAGATGCATGAATGCCAAGGTACACCAGCATAGCATGGTCTGCAGCTCCAGCATCTCTCGCCACCCAACAGTATGAACCAAGCCTCACGCTTCATAAGCCACTCTGAGGCAAATCAGAGGGAAGTGCCGCTCCTCACCAGAATGTGATCAAAATTTACCCTGGCGCGGAAAACCAGAAACCACCTAATTAAGGAGGCTAATTAAGAGATTGCCTGGGGCGTCATGATGAGATGAGCAGAAGATAGGATACAAGAGGATACAAGAGGAGAGAGCTGGAGCCCCTCTCCAATATGTACTCCACCAGGGCCGTCAAGGGTTCTTCAAACATCACCGGCTGAGTCTGCAAGGGATGAGGGCCATTAAGCAAAGACCATATAAAAAGGGCCTACCTGGCAGGTTCCCTCTCAGGGAGGTCAGTGGCAGTTTTGTGTGGATGAATTGACAAGCCCGATGCTACTTAGTGTGTGTCAATTGTCTGAAGCCACTTCACTAAGTGTCTCCTTCAACAGCAGTGGAGCGAAAAGAACTTGCTTTCACAGTGGCTGGGGTCTGCCTCAGAGAAAAGGCGAATGTCTTCACTGCATGGACAAAGGCACGTAAATTATATGGAACTTGAGTTGGGTAGCACACTGCTGATGTGCACAAGCAAGGGTCTGACTACTCTGCTAGGAGGACAAGTGTAGAAATGGGATGTGGAGGGTAGTATG